>NC_064810.1:49958045-50171476 GCF_023721935.1 Panthera uncia | reverse complement strand
GTGTGTGTGTGTGTGTGTGTGTGTGTGTGTGTGTGTGTGTATGTGTGTGTATTTTAAATGGATAGAGCATTGAAAGCCTAGCATATTCCATACTTTGGGCTAAATGTTGGGCATATAATGATTAACAAGATCTGATCCCACTAATTCAGGCACAATGATTTATTATATGTTTTGGTAAGAGAAGTGTTATGATGGAGGCAATGAACAAGATCTCGTTGAGTTGTGAGTCATTGTGTCTGTTATGATGAAGGAATTCAGTGTGGTTATATATTTTGGCTAAATGATATTGGATAAAAAATTGGCTAAAATGAAAGGTTAATACATAAATATGGGGGGGATAAAGTAGGCAAGATTGGTTGGGGTCACATTTTTGGAGGGTATGTTATATATTGGCTAAAATGAAATGTTAATACGTAAATATTGGGGGATACAGTAGGCAAGATTGGTTGGAGTCAGATTTTGGAGGGTATGTTACAGTTTTATTTTTCTCTTGTATCTTTTTTGTTTTTTGTTTCGTTTTTCTCTTTTTGGGATAACAAATGTTATGCAGAATTATTCTGAGATAGGTTTGGCTGTATGTGTACCTGTGTGTGTGTTAAAAAATGTAAAATTTACTATATTAACCAGTTTTAACTGTATGACTCAGTAGTGTTAAGTATATTCATGTTATTATGAAATATATCTTCAGAACTTTTTTGCCTTGAATAATTGAAACTTAATGTTTACTGAGTAGCAGCTCCCTTTTCTCCCCCTTCCATATCCCCTCTATGAATTTGACTATTTTAGATACCTTACATAAGTGAAATCATGCAGTGTGTGTTCCTCTGTGACTGGTTTATTTCACTTGGCATAATATCTTTCAAGTTCATTCATATTTTCTTCCTCTTTTTTTAAAGCTGAGTAACATTCCATGGTATGTATTACCACATTTTCTTTATCCATTAATCTGCTAATGACTATTTAGGTTGTTTTTACGTCTTGACTATTGTGAATAATGTTGCAGTGAACTTGAGAATGTTAATATCTCTCTGAGATTTTGTTTTGAATTCTTTTGGATGTATACCCAAAGGTGGAATTGCTTAAGCATATTGTAGCTCTATTTTTACGTTTTTGAGGAATCTCCATATTGTTTTCTATAGCAGTTGCAACATTTTACAATCCCACCAACAGTGCACAAGGGTTCGGATTTCTTCACATCCCTGCCAAAACTTATTTTTCCTTTTATCCTTCTTTTCTCTCTCTCTCCCTTCCTTGCTTGCTTGCTTCCTTCCTTCCTTCCTTCCTTCCTTCCTCTCTCCCCCACCCTCTCTCTTTCCCTCCCTTTCTCCCTTCCCTTCCCCTTCCCTTCTTTCCCTTCCCTTCCTCTTTGCCTCCCTCTCCCCTTCCTTTCCTTTCCTTTCAGTAACCATACTGATGGGCATGAGATGATATTTCATTGTGGTTTTGATTTCCCTAATGATTAATGATTATGATTATCTTTTCATGTGCATATCAGTCATTTGTAAATCATCTGTGGAGAAATGTCAGTTCAAGTCCTTTGACCATTTTTTAATCAGGTTATTTGATGTTTTAGTTGTTGAGTTGTAGGTGTTCTTTATTCCAGATATTAACCCTTTATCAAATATGTGAATTATAAATATTTTCTCTCATTCTATACATTCTATAGGGTGCCTTTTCATTCTGTTGATTATATCCTTTGATTTGCTAGGATATGACATTTATATGGTAGCTCAACTCCCATATACACAGGACATAACAATGTATAGGAAAGATCTTGCAATTATACTGCACAATTACCCACTGTGTAGCTATCCATTACTCCAGAACAATGATGTTCAAAAGTTTACATACAGAGAAAGATCTTGAAAAATGAAGATTTTGATTAAGTTTGATTAAGTTTGATTGAGTTTCTGCATTTTTAGCAAGCTCTCAGGTGATGCCGGTGCAGTTAATCCTATGACCATACTTTGAATAGCAAGATTTTCTAAAATAGTTGACTTAAAGTTTTTATTCATATGAATTTTAATATTCAATGTGAGTGAAAATGATAATGGAAAGCATAATTTTAAGTTCTGTAGCCTTTTACATGTGCTATCATTTTATGGATTAAAAGACATTCATATTTCAACTTGGACTTGAAGATGAGAGACCCAATATCAAACTCCTTCATGAAACTGGTGTGTTGGTGAATGATGTGTTCATTCACTATAATACTCTGCAGGTTCATCCAAGCTGTGTGTATCACTAGACAGTTCTTTTTCATTGCTGAGTGATATTCTATGGTATGTGTGAGCCACAGTTTATTTAATATTCAGCTATTGAAGTCATCTGAGCTGATTATAGTTTTAGTTACAAACAAAGCTACTAAAAACATTTCTGTATACATTTTTGTGTGAACATAAGCTTTTTCTAGGATAAATGTCCAAGAGTGAGATTGCTGGGTCATGTTGTAATTACATGTTTAGTTTTCTCAGAAACTGCCAAACTTTTTCACAATGTAAAATTTTCAGGCTTTATATTTTATATTCTTACTGACAATGTATGAATGATCCACTTTCTCCACATCCTAGACAGTATTTGGTGTTGTCATTACTTTTTATTTGGCCATTCTGATGGGTGTGTGTTGATATCCTCTGTGGTTTTAATTTGCATTTCCCAAATGGCTAATGATGTCATACACCTTTTTATGTGTTTACTTGCCATTTGTATAACCTCTTTAGTGAAAAGTCTGTTCTTATCTTTTGCTCATTTTCTAATTGGGTTATTTTTTAGCTCTGTAGTTTTGAGTCTTCTTTATATATTCTGGCTTCTGGGTTCTTTGTCAGATTTGTAACTTGCAAATATTTTCTTCCACTTTACATGGATTTCTGTAAAGCAAAACTTTTCATGAGGTCTAATTTATCAGGTTTTCATTTTATGGATTATGCATTTGTGTCAACTTTAAAAACTTTTGCCATATGCCAGTGATTTATCATCATTCATTACTTATAGTTATACATTTTGTATTTATCTTCATTACTCATTTGAGTACATTTTGTATAAGATGCAAGATTTAGGTTGAGGGTTTTATTTATTTTTTTTTTGTTTTTTGTTTTATTTTTTGTTGTTTTTGTTTTTTGCCTATGAATACCCAGTTGTTCCAATACAATTTGTTGAAAAGGCTAACCTTCCTCCATTAAATTACTTTTATTAGTTTGTGAAAACTCAGCTGAGTTTATTTGTGTGAGTCTTTTTTGTGTTATTATTTTCCATTGATCTGTGTACCTAATCCTTCACCAATATCTTATTGTCTCAATTGCTATACCTATAAAGTAAGCTTTAATTTCAGATAGAGACTCTTTTTACTTTCTTTTTATTTATTTATTATTTTATTTATTATATATATTATTTATTTATTATTTAATTATTACAGATCCTGTGCCTTTCCACATAAACTGTAAAATAAGCTTATAAATGGATACAAAAATCTTGTGGAATTCTGGTGTGTATTGGATTAAACCTATAGTCAATCTGGAAAGAACTGTCACTTTTCCTATGTTGAATCTTTCCATACACAGACATGGTTTATTCTCCTTTTACTTAGGTCTTGTTGATTTCTTTTATTAACATTTTATAATTCACACATAAAGACTCTAAACATGTTCTATCAAATATAAACTTAAGTATTTCTTTTCTTTGGCATGATTATAAATAACATTTTATCATTTATGTGATTGTTTTTTCTGTGTCCCTTTTATATGCTGCAATTTAGCTGAACTTATTACTTCTAGGAGCTTTTTTTTTATTATTAATTTTTTATGTATACAATGACACCATCTGCAAATACAAAGTTTGGTTTTGTTTGTTTGTTTGTTTTTCCTGTCCTATCACCATGGCTCCTATTTCTTTAGCTTTACTTCTGTGGCTAGAAATTCTAGTACTTTGTGGAATAAGATTGGTGAGAGCAGGCATTCTTGTTTTGTCCTCAATCTTTAGAGGATATCATTCAGTCATACACCATTAAATACAATATCAGCCATAGGTTTTCTGTAGATATTCTTTATTAGGTTGAGGATATTCCCTTAATTCCTAGTTTTTTGGGCATTTTTTTTTTTCTTTTTTAAAGTAGGCTTCACACCCAGCACTGAGCCTAATGTAGGGCTTGAACACAGAACTTTGAGATCTGGATCAAGATGTTGATAGGGTAGGATTGCATTGATTTATTTTCAGATATTGAACAAGCCTTGCATGCTTATAATAAATTTCACTTTGTCATGTTGTATAATTATTTTTTATACATTTTAGGTTGGGTTTGCTTACATTTTGTTGAGAATTTTTGTGTCTATGTTTATGAGAGATAGTGCCCTAGCATTTTCCTTCTTCCTCCTTCTCTCTCTTTTTTCTTTCTTTCTTTCTTTCTTTCTTTCTTTCTTTCTTTTATATTTTATTTGACTGGTTGTGATATCAGGGAGCTACTAGCATCATTAAATTACTTGGGAAAATTTTTTCATCTTTAATATTCTGGAAGAGATTGTTTAAGAATTAGTGTTAATTCTTTTTGCTTTTCAGTTTGGCAAGTTTTTATTGATCTAACTTTAAGCTTACTGATTCTTTCTTTGGCCTTGTTGAGTCTAGTGATGAGTCCATCAAAGGCATTCTTTATTTGTGTTACAGTGTCTCTGTAGTGTTTCTGGATGTGTCTATTACTCTAGATTTCCAGGTAGCAGTTTTCCCTACAACCTCAGTCCTCTGATGCATCCAAGATGGAGGAACTTCTGGGTACTTTTCAGGTCAAAATCAAAGTCCTTATTTTTTTAAAAAATTGAGTGTAAAAAATTTGGTAATAAAATATATATAATTTATTCATTTTTAATATATCCTATAATTAATTTTTAGTAGATATAGGATAGACAGTTTTATTCAAACAAAAAGTTTGATAGGAATGTCCTAGAAAACACAACATGAATAGTCATTGTAAGCTTTCAAAATAATTTAATCAGTCAAATGCACAGAACTAATCCAAAATTGTTTTCTGAACTTTCTCAAAACTAATTAACAATATAATCTGTATAACCTAGTACAGTGTTTAGTTAAATATTGAATAATACCATCTGCTTCATGTGTGTGCTAATTTATAAATTCCTTGGAAGATGAGATATGTTTATACATTATGTATATCATTTAAAACAACCAAATATTTCCAAACACATCATATGTTCCATAAAATACTGTGAAAATAGATTACGAGGTGATATACCCAAGTATGTGTCTGTTGAATGTTGGAGAAAGCAATCATATTCTTTCTATTTTGTCTTTTATCTGTTCTCTCAAAATATACTTGATTCTTACCCAATTATTAGAATGCTGTTTTGTAAAACATCAAAGTTTTAGCTTTGCACAAGGATATCAGTGGTTTATGTATACATTTTAATGGTGCATTTCTTTATACTTGTATATTTTGCTCTATGTTGACATTATTTATCATATTTGAATATTGATTTGTTACATATATTCTATGTAAAAAAACACTTGGTCATTCATTAAATTTTTCATTCAATTTCATATATCATGAAAGGTAATGATTTTATATGCTGAGTTACTGATTGTAATTTATTTATAGTTATATGTGCAAGGGTTCAGAATGAATTGTCCCAAGATATGTCACTTTGGCATGCAAATTATTTTGAGCTGAAAATTATCAAGGCCCAAAAAATTCGTGAAGAAATTTTGACCTTCCCCCAACTGGCTAAAATAATTTAGATAGAGTATCTGCTCCAGAAAGGGAGCTATCACCATAGAGACTTACATTATAATATGAAGTAGGTGTAGTAGACAGAGAGGAATTTAGCAAAGTCTGTTTGTTAAAATTCTTGTTCCATTGTTTCTGTTAGGCCCAGCTAACAATTGTTTAACAAAGATTTCCTCTTTTTAATCTTCCTGTGAATCACTTTCTTTCCCTTTGAAGTCCCAGACCCCTACCTACTTCTTATTTCAGAATGACATATACACCTCATTTTGCCTGGCTAATTGGTTTGTACAATGCAAGGCTATTGAATGTAAACATGAAATATCTGCCTTGTTAAGTATAATAGACAGTTTCTATTATCAGGTACTTGTGACACTTTCAGCTTTGATATTTTCTCTTTTGAAAGGAAGATAATATTCTTAATTTGTTCCTTGGAAATATTACTTCTGATTACCAAAGCTAATTAAATAATTATAAATATTTGTAATGGCTCTTTAAGCTTAGAAAGCAAAAGTATTATTAGTTGTGCATTATAGCATAACCAGGTTTATGTCCATGAAAATGGACGTTTTCAGAAAATGAACCATATTTAACATTTAGTACAAGTAATGTGACAGTTTTTAAAGAAATGAAGAAAGAGCTAAAAAAAATTACCTTGTAGTTCAACAAATATTTATGGAGCATTCATTACATAGAAGGTAATAGATTAACTGCTGTGGAAATTTATAGTGATAAACCAGTCATGGACCATAAAGTAGGGAAAGATGATGGAAGGAAAATGCTCTTGACTAAGTACCTATTAAAATAGGGTGTATACTGTTAGATGCTTTGCATAAATGTTTTTGTATTGTTTTTGTTTTTGCTTACGTATAACAATAGTTCAAGTAAATAAACACTCCCATGTTTGTTAGTTGATAAATATTTGTTAACTAAACAGATTTTAAGGAATAAAACACTTTTATCAAATAATGACAGGCAGAATTTTAGCTGCATTCACAGGAGGGAAAGTTTGCTTCCAGAACAGGTGTGAATTCTAGGAACACTTAAGAGGTGAGTTGGCACTCTAAATAGTCTCTGAGAGATATGTAGGATTTGCACATATCTTGACGGAGAGACAGCCATTCCAGTAATTAATGGAAGAGTGATTGCACTATAGTGATTAGTTTGATTTGCCTGAAAAGTGAAGTCTTTGGAATACTGGGCAATATTGATGAACAAGTAGGTTTGTATCACTGTTTTGAAACAGTTGATTCAGCTTAAGTGTTTCAATTCTAAGTTGTAGGAAAGTGAAGCCCCTGGAATATTTCAGCTGAGATGAGCCAAGAACACAATTGTGTGTCAGGGTGTTGGGTCTAGCAATGTGTGGGAAATGAACTAAGTCAGGAAGTGGCTGGAAGTGAGATCAGTTGAAAGATATTAAAATATCCCAGGATATAGGTAATAATGACCTGAGCTCTGATAGCCACATAGGAATGGAGAGGTGGGCCAAGGCAAGATAAATTATCAGACAGTATGTCTCAGACTCTATCTAGTCCCATTCATATCTATCCTGCTAAAATGCATGTTGGCTTTTCTTCATACAACTGTGTGTGAAGGCAAATTTGAAGTTAATAATACTCTAACTTTCCAGCATTGTTTCTTCTTTAATTTCATTATCACTATGTGGAAATTATCTTTCATTTCTCCATTTTTCTACATGTTAGCAGTGGTAAAACATAAATCAAATGACATTTTACAACAACCTAAGTATATACCACAAGCCAAGCAGCATAGTTTGCAATGATAGTGATAAAATGCAGTCTATTTTATTTCATTTTATTTTATTTTATTTTATTTTATTTTATTTTATTTTATTTACGTTTACTTATCTATTTTGAGAGACAGAGAGAGAGAGAGAGAGAGAGAAAGGTAGAGAGAGAGAGAGGAAGAGAGAGAATCCATACTGTGAGCGTAGAGCCTGACACGGGACTCCATCCCAGGAACCATGAGATCATGATCTGAGATGAAATCAAGAGTCAGATGCTTCACTGACTGAGCACCCAGGCACCCCAGTCTCATTTTAAATCTCCTAATATGCTTGATACGGAAGCCTGGATTTATATAAAAGTGTTTTTTTTTTGGGGGGGGGGAATGTCTGTCATTTCTAAATTCATTTTGCATTATGTTTCTAATCAGGTTCGTCACAAGTAATTTTCTTTTCTTTTCTAGACTTCTTATTCAAAATGTCTATGGTTATCATTATAAAACTTTCCTTAAAGATAATACTTTGATTCAAACATGCTAAGGGGTTATCATGAATATATAACTCAGACAAGTAAAGCAAATGTCAAACTCAATTTGGCAAATCGACAGTGTCTTACACAGACACAAGAGGAGTATTATCAGATTGCTCCTACTCATTGAAAAATGTCATAAGGTGTGTTACTTCTAACATGATTAATGAAAATGATATATTTGTGCCATTACAGTTTCCTGGAGTTTTAAAATTTCCTATACAAGCTGTAAAGGTGTCAAAAAAGGAAAGGAACTTGAAAAGTGATGCCCCTTTGAGTATTTTTGAAGCAATTCAGTAATATTTAGATGTTTGTAAAAGGGTGGGTTCCAGGCCTCTTTAGGATGTCTCATCCACCCTCACTTAGCTGTTTTCTCCTATACTGAACTTCTAGCGATGGGTGTAATGGAGAGGTATTGGAGAGGAAGAGAGGAATAATGGGTGTGTGGACATAATTAATCTCTTCTGCATTTTATATTTTCAATTTTTTTCCAACACTTCACAACACTTCTTTACATATATCTCATATCAGGAGAGTTGTTACAATGGTTTCAGTTTCATTAAGGGGTAAAGCAGCATAATTTTCAAGAAGATCAGTGTTATGTTAATTTTTTAACCACTGGAATTATACTCAGATGAATATATACTGAAGATGAATCATACTCAGATGAATATATATTATTATATATATGAATATATATATATATATATGAATATATATTATTATATATAAGCAAGAATTAGAAAGCTTTTGATACTTTTACTTCTTTATACAACTTCTTTATATTTTCAGGGTTCTCATACTATTTACATAGCCAGAGGATAAAATAGCATTTTCTATGTATATGTTATATATTGAGACAAAAAACATAATTACTGTATACAGTAGTGTTACTGAAGTGATCTTTGCTTCAATCTAAATTGCTTCTTAGCACTTAAGTTCAAGGGCATTTTGCTAAATGAAATAAGTCAGACATAAACAAAAATACTGTGATTTCTCCTATATGTGGATTCTAAAATAAACAAAACATCTAAAACAAACAAACAAACAAACAAACAAAATATGCAAACAAAACCCAAAGTCATAGGTACAGAAAACAGATTGGTGTTTGCCACAGATGAGGGTTCGTGGGTGGAATAAATGGATGAACTACTTTTTTTACTTGTTTGTTTATTTTAGTTTAAATAAAAATATATAGTATATTTAAATCAAATTAAATATTAAGTGAAAATGTCTATCCATAAACCAAAAGGACAGACTTGTTGAACTTCTTTATATCCATATGACTAAATTCTTTGCAAAGCTTATAGTAATTATACACACTGTATTTCTTATAACATATTTACCAAATTTCTTTCTTTAGTTATTTTAACAGAAATATCTTTTGTTATATTTATTCAAAGATAATTCAAGGATACTTACAATTCATTAATTATATTTTTATTACCAAACTTTTTTTCTGCCCAATTAAGCCTGATAGTCAAGCTTCTGAAGTGCCATTAATCTTATTTATAGGTGGAGGTAATAAAGTCAAATGTTTCCAAGAGTCAGGCAATAAGTAAGATGAAGGAGGTAAAATAATATTATAGAGACATTATATGAAAACCAGAAGTCCAAAACTCATGTTCAAGCAGTCATTGCCATGTTATAATTTAGGACTAGCATTGCTTGATATACTGTTTGGTTTTTTTTTCCCCCAAAGAATCCAGAAATCCAGAGCTTTATAGATGAATAGTGAAATGTCAAGATTTTATTATTATTTTTTTAATTCAAACAAAACATGCTGTGTGTCATATCTGTCTCCTCTCACATAGGCAGCCAGTTTTTCTGGAATGTCATGGTTTACTATAATTTCTGGCAATAAAATTCATGAATAATTATGTAATGAAGGCAAACACTGGATCTGCAAACTGACAGTTACTCCTATTAAAATTTATTTTGTTGTTTGTTTTATTTTTTCTGTTTTGTGTGTGGATGTTTGTTGTTTTTTGTTTGTTTTTGCTTTACTCTTCCTTACTTTAGTAGTCACCTATCTGTCAGGCATTATATAACCATCTTGCGTCTGACTTGATGTTAAGGACTGAAGTTATGGCAGTGAACCAACAATGACACAGTTCAGCGTCTTTTTTTTAGAAAAGCTAGACAATAAATAAGTAATTAAAAATCATGGTAAGCCCTGAAAGAAAGGAGCAGGGAAGATAGCAGCTGTGGTGGCATTTGCGGTGAAGCTTCTTGATGATCAGAATTACAAAGATGCCATGAGCAATGCCATAGATATAATATCCACCTCTGTGCTGAGCCCAGTGTGTGCCTTCCTTTCTTGGACTCACAGCCTAGAATATTCCAGAGCAACTGTTATCTCTGGATGGGAAAGAGACACCAGGGTCCAGGATTGGCCTCTGGGTACCTGTACTCCTACCCTGTCCTACATATGGCTACCATATGTACTGTGCCACCAGAAAAAGAAGTGGTTCCACCCTTGTGAGGATCCGGGACTTTTTTTTTTAACAATCTATTAAACCAGACACAGACCAGACCCTGAAGAAAAAGGGGTTGATCTCTCAAGATGGCAGCAGTTTAGAGGCTCTATTGTGCACCGACCCCCTGGAGAAGTGAGGTGCTCTAGATCCGGAGAGGATAATGACAGCCTGGGTAAGTTTCCTGTGACTGACAGTTGAGCAGGACCAGATGACTTCCTGGATGACCCTGATGATGAGGACTGTTAAGAAGACACTCCCAGGTATCTGGGTAAGGGGGAAATCCAAGGGTAGAGGTGTGGACAGTGCCTATACAAATCTGGACACTTCCATCCTGGGGGATCAGGACAAGCCCTGTGCCTGTGACATTTGTGGACAATGTTACAAGAACTGACCAGGCCTCAGTCACCACTCCCACTTGGCTAAGGAGCAGGGTGAGGATAAGGAAGACTCACAGCCACCCACCCCAGCTTTCTGAGATCAGAGGAGCAGAAATCCAAGAAGGGTCTGGACAGATTGGCCCTGCCCAACACTATGGTGACTTCTGCCTAGGGAACTCAAAGATCAACAAGAAGACAGGGCAGTCCAAGGAGCTGGTGTCTTGTTCTGATTGTGGCCACTCAGAGCGCCTGTCTTTCCTGAACTTCACCCTGGTGACGATGGCAGCTGTGAAGACCTGCTGCTGGCAGTGCATCTAGCACAAGTGCTGCAACATCTGCAGGACCTTGGAGACACTGTGCAGCACCTTGAAGATCACTGTGACAACTGTGATGGTGGCTACCATATGTACTACCTCACCCCATCCGTGTCTGAGCCTCCTGAAGGAAGTTGGAGCCGCAGCTTGTTTCTGGACCTGTGGAAGGAGAGAGTTTCCATCTACTGGAACCAGAACTCCTCTTGATATGCTCCCCACCCCCACTGCCTCCATACCTCTAGGGCTGTCTTTCTCTTCCTCTCTTGTTTTGCATGCCCACCTTTCCCTCTTCTTTCGCAAGTGCAGAGAACCTCGGGTAGTTGTGCTAGTCTGCTTTTGGCAGCAGGAAGCTCAGGTGGCAACTCTGCCCCGCTCTGGCCACCGGGAGATGTTGGATAATGTGCCTGTTTTTTAACTCCATGAAAAAGTCTACCTCCAAAATCCCCTTTTGTTCTTCCTAGACATGCAGCTCCTGCCCCTAACTGAATTGGGAGCCTCTGCCTCCTGCTGTGTGTATCCTGGCTTCTGGGTCACAGGGAGGCCACATAGACATCCCTTTCTTCCCTTGCATGCTCACTAGCAGCTGGGAAGATCTTCACACCCTGATCCCTCAGTTTTTTGCCTGGGGACACTGAGGTGGAGTAGTTGGCACAGGGGTGGGGGTGGGGCACTCCATGCCAGGACACTCTGGAGTGGCCTTCCCCTTGGCTGTGGGCAGGCCCTAATTCACTGTCACTTTGGAGTTGAGGTGTCTTTTTTCTTTCCTTACTTTCTTTCTGTATTCTAAACATTTGTACAAATAAATACTTTTACACGGAAAAAATCATGGTAACTGCTGAGAAAGATGTAGAAGTTCCTACCACTCTCCCCACTATACTGTGGATCGTTATTTGCTATATAGTATTCTTGGAAATTTGTTAGTACTGTTTTTGTGTCTATGAAAACTTATGTAATTAAATTTAACCAAAGTATAGGCCTCACCATTCATAGGTGTGAATATTATGCTATTCAAAAAGACCCAGAAATCACTTGAATGCTGTTCATTTTCCCAATAGCTAGTGAGAAGTGTTTTCAAATTCTTGAAAATTTTATCTTGTTGCTGGAGTCATATTAGAATTATATAATATTTCTTGGGGGATAGTGACATTTTTTTTTCCCTGAAGCCATTTGGGGATAATAAGATAATTCCCAGCCTGGTTTTGTTGTAAGCATGGTCCTCAGCCTTTCAAACATGTTATCAGATCACCTCTCCTGTGCTTTCATTTTAAGGTGCTTGAACAAAATAGTTCTCCACCAAAGTCTGTAAGGGAGTATTTGACTTGTTTGAATTAAATCTATGCCGTCAATAAGAAGCTCATATAGGGAGGAGGTGGAGTGGGGAATCAGTTCTATTTTATTCTCTTTTTTAATACTTTGCAGACCTCACCATGGTCTACAAGGATTATCTGCTTCTTAAAACACTTCTTTGCTGTTCTGAAATGTTTACTTCCAACAGGAACTTTATGGATGTTTAACATTTCTGCACATTATATTACTTTTGCTCATCCAGTTAAAATCCCAACAAGCCTGGGCTTGACATTGAGTTGGAGGTACTATCACAGCTTTCTGTTCTCCTTATAAAAAGTGAGCAGTTCATTATGTTTTGTCAAAATGTTCTATGTCAGTGCTGTCCTCATTAATGCTGTGCCTTCTTGGTGACTCTGTAACAGTTCAAATTGCTTTAAAAAGTTACTCTTAAGAATGCCAAAAAGGAAAGGAATTCATATATCTTTATGTCTCTCATTTTGGATGGTATATATTATTGTTTCCCTAGGGAGGCAAGCAAACAAACAAATATTGAAGATATTAGCAACATGAAGTGAGGAATGAGTTTGCCATTATAGGCCACTAGGTTATCTTGGTTAAATTCTCTAATTTGTCTGAATCCTAGTTTACTTCCCTATAAAGTGAACACAATAAAATGTATTGACTTGTTGAAGTTGATGCCATTTTAAAATGTGTGTGGAAATATTTTTTATAAAAATACTGAATTAAGTATCAGGGGATATTGAAATATTGCTGTATGTTTTTATTAACTCCTTTACTCTCTGAAAATGAAGGCTTGGGTATGGGGCAGTAGGAGATCAAGTTGAATATATATATATGCCAAATATATATATCACAAAGATACTGAGATTACATATTATCAGCTTTCCCATGTCACAGATTCAGTTGTCTCTAAGGGATCTTCTGACATAAGCTAGTTTACCATAAATGTTTTGGTGGCTTTTTGTCTCATCTTTGACTCCTAGGGCACAGAGAAGCATAATACCAATGGCATTTAGAAGAAACCCTAAGACATTGAGTATCACTTAAGATGATAGAACAGCTATTCTGCCTGAATTGTAAAATGTCAACTCACATGTTCTTCATTGGTATATATTCAAGAATATATTAATTGGTGTATCTTCATTGGTGTATATATATTTAAAAAAAAAGACTAGAACTAGAAATAGTGACAGGTCTTGGTATTATGTTCAATAGCAGAGCACTTCTCAGATAATACACATTCACTTGATTGGCTGTTGCTGTCTGATGACACTGTGGACATCTCTGGGCTTTCAGAACTGTACTGTAGAAAGTCAGTCAGGACCCCACCAACAACTGGAGATCTTTGTGTTTTCACTGTACCTTATTTCTTCTTCAATGCATGCTAAAAGAGCTCACTAGAAACCATTAGTACATGATTCCATTCTTCAACAGGGATAGCCATTTCCAAATTAATTATTGATATTTTTGTTTGAGACGTATTTTCCATCAGTGGTTTATATGGAACAATTCTTTCCTAAGTACTATAGTCAGTCTGACATAGATCACAACAAGGGGAAAGTTAGTAGTTTTCTACTGTGGCATCATGTTCAGCTGTATCAATTCAACATTTTAGAAAATGGCACAGCTTCAATTTTCAGAATAAAAATAAAAAATAAGAGTAAGGAAACGGAATCTCTATAATATCTGAGCATTATTTGACTGTTGTTCTTTTTGTGATGTATTCTTTCAGTGCTTAATCTGTGCCCAGTCCAAGACTCAGTGTTGTGCAAAGTTCGGGGCGGGGGATAAGAGGAAAGAAAAGAAAGCAGAGTTCTTTCTTAATATGATTAACAGATTCCAATTTTATTTTATTTTGGCTAATATTTTTTGTTTCATTTTCCATTTGCATAACTCAAAGCTAGGCTTTTTGAATTTTCATCCTTGGCAGTGGAGTAAAAGTAAAACAAAGAACAGAAGGTGACATCATCAAAAGAAACTCTGGAAATTGCAGAAATAGGTTAAGTGGAAGCAAGTGCTTCTGCTATAAAGTTAATATTTTGTTAATGTACTTTTCAAAGACTGAGATACTGTGATAGTGCAAGCAGTTTATAGTCATACACTATTCAAATGTGTGTGTGTGTGTGTACATTAATTTTTGACAGTAAGAAATATCACAGCACTCTTTCAATTACTGGGGTTTTCTTTCACTTGGATGTGTCCAGCAGCTCGAATCAATCCAAAGTTTCAGTTGCTTGAATGCCCCAGATCTCTTTCTTGAGCAGAGAATCAGCATGTACCTGAAGCTCACTGCTCTCCAAATCTCCGTGTCCTACACCTCCTCCTTTCTCTCTCATTTCTGATGTAGGACCTGACTAACAAACTTTATTACTGAGAAAAGGAGGGAGCAGTTAACTAAACATATAGACAATTGCTCAAGTGCTGTGGGAAAAGATAATCATGATCTTCTCAAGCACTTGAAAGAGTAATTATTTGGACAAGTGCAGCACTGAGGTGGAGAGGTTTTGTGCAATCCAGTGCAAATAACCAGGGACAGGCAGGGACCAAGTCTAAATCCAAGTGCATTATAAATATTTTTAGGTAGGCTGCCCTTGATGAGTGTCTTCATCTCATCTTCAGTGCCCCTAGGCAACTTCCTGTCATTTAGTTGGTTAAATGGAATTTAAATAACTAGTTAAATAGAATAAGGACTTTTAAAAGCTTGAAAGTTTATAGAGATAAACTAGTCCATTCCCAGAGTGAGCCTTAAACCATAATTTTCCTTTCCTGTTCTTGCAATCTTTTGTTTGCACAAAGTTTTCTTAATTTTTTCTAACCTTTCCTGTGACTCAGGTGGGTACAGATTAAGCACTGTATGAATTCAGTGAAGGTGAGTGCGATTTTCATTTTTTTCTTACAATTATTGTTTGCTTCATTGAATAATTATTGAATGATTGGTTCACCACCTTGATAGGAAAATGGTGTTCACACACCTATAACTTGAGGCTGCAGAAACAGCCAGTAAAGGCGACTAGAAGAAAAAAATGGAAAATCTACTGAATGGTGGTAAAAGAAGTCTAGATTGATTTAAAAATATCTGAGTGAAAAAATAAGAAAATAAAAATAAAAATAAAAAATATCTGAATGAGGTAATATAGTGTGGTGGCTCAGACTAGAAGGAAAGGAACCGGCCTGAAAGATGGAAACCTTGAGTTCTGTTCCTATATATATATATATATACGTATATATATATGTATATATATGTATATATATGTATATATATACGTATATATATATGTATATATATGTATATATACGTATATATATACGTATATATATATATGTATATGTATACATATACACACACACACACACACACACATATATATATATATATATATTTTTTTTTTTTTTTTTACTTAGGAATTAAGTGACCTTAGGAAAAACATTTGCCCTTTTAAAGACTTGTTTTCTCTTGGGTGCTAACGTGTGCCCAGCCAATCTCAGTAATGATTATGTCAGTCAAATGAGGTAATGTATGCTGTATAGCAATATGTTCTCTACCTACATGTATACAGATGTAGGCTAGATACTCTCATTACAGATGAGGCTAGAACTGCATTGAGGAGGTAAGAGTAAAACAATTTTTGCAGTGATATATTTGACTGTTTTAAGTATAAAATTCCTTTTACTTGAATGATATGTTTAGAAGAAGCTCTAGTTCTTTTAAATCCAAGAGGAATATAAAAGCATTTGGATCATTTCTTCCCTACTGCCTAATTTCTTATGGTTTCAGCCTAAGTTATTAGTAGAAAAGGAAAATTCCCTGAGACATTAAAATGTAAATGAGAAGATAAGATGTGGATATAGTTTAATTTAACAATGTTTGTGAAATTATGTTTTGTTCCTAAAATTTAATTTGAAAATTCGTATGGGCTTTTTCTCCTTTCTTCTTAGAATACTCTTATGCAACATTGATCATATGATCAGGTCAGCTTCCCACTATTATACACACACACACACACACACACACACACACACACACATATGGGTGTGTGTATATATATCCATATATATATGTGTGTGTGTGTGTGTGTATCTATATCTATATCTATATCTATATCTATATCTATATCTATATCTATTTGAGAAGAAGCCTCACAGCCTTCTGAGGCAACTCTAGACAAAATTTAAAAGTCCATGCATCCCCCTAAGGAGTTTAAAAGTTTAAAAGTTTAAAAGTCCATGCACTCCCCTTCAGGGAAAGTCCTTTCCCTCCAGGCACCTATGTTCTGTATCACTCTCATAAAGTTATAGTCTTAGCTGGTTATCTTCCCTGTGTTTTCAAATATTATGCTAAGATTCCTCATAGCTTAATGAATAATTCTTGAGATGCTGGTAAATTCCCAAAGGTGAAATTTGAAGCTCAATTATAGTAGTTAAAAAAATATTTTGGGAGCATAAAGGCCCCTCTTACACAAAATTCCAAACTATATCATTTATATATCCTAAGCCTCCCATTTGCTAGCTCACCCTGACAGCTATCTTGTCATTTCTAATAAACAGCAAGGTTTTCCATCAAGGAAATGAATATTCTTGAGATGGTTCCCTCATATAGCACTAGATATTTATTATTGACATTGATATAAATGATAAAGGAATGTTGGTGTTTAAGAAATGTTATTTATTACTTAATGCAAATTGAATTTAATGTCAGACTAATATTACATATCATAAATGCATTTCAGTTGAGATTTAATCTTATTATTTATAACACCTCGGATTTGTTCTTGCATAGCGCTTATTTTTATAATGACTTCTTCCTGCCCTAAGCAAATGCACAACTTATGTATAGAAACTAAATATCCTGATTGGATTCATGTAATGATTTTTGTTCAACAAACTCTAGAGGGCCTCATCCATATTAAAGATGCCCTGACTCTCTATGTGAGCCACTCATCAGCTGGCTGCTCCCCTTTAAAGTCCGGTGGAGTGCTATCTAAGACCTTGAATTCCCAACTGAGAGTACCATTGTTTCTATTTAATTTGCTCATTTCCTTTTTATTCTTTTGTGGTAATTGGATGCATGAGGTGATAGAGCCTGCTTTATTTACTTGACAAAAGCTGTTTCTCTTTCATGACTTAAATATGTACTTAGGATGTTCCATCAAATAACATTTCTGCAGGCTATGATACACATTGTAATATATTTTTGAAAAGCTTATTTAAAAATCACATCATGGTTTCTAATTTATCACATGCTTCTGGCTAAAGGAAACCTTTGGGTGCTCACTTCCTTTGAAAATGAACACAGTTTCTCTTACAATTTCTGACAATTCATGAACTATTCAGAATTTTTATGTTATTTTTAGGGGTAGAAATCTAATGTGAGCAAGGAGGTAGGGATTTATCTTGGAGCTATATTCACATGGGAAAGCACATTATTTTTACTTAGAACACATATACAGATCTCTTTAAAAATAGCAACATTTTCTAAAGATGCTTTTTTTAATCACATTACAAAATATTGAGAAAAAGTCACTATTCATATAGCACATCATTTCACTTAGGGTAGCTTTGACAAAAATAAGCAAATCTAGGGGAAAGCTATCTAGAGTTCTCCCACTCTTCTATCCCAACTACTAATGGATATGATTTCACCAAAATCCAACTTTTACATTTCTAACTGATAGCACAAATTGTAGTTCCAGTTATTCTATACACCCCCACCATGCCTGTAATTAGGAGATATGACTCAGAAGGTATGTTGAGAAAGATTTTTGGGGGGAGAAAACAAGTTGGTATTTTTAAAAAAAGATATTTGCATGTGTATACATATTAAGTTCTTAGTTTTAATAGTTAATTCTAAAGGGATGTAGATATGGTACAATTATTATTTTTTATTAAAAAAAATGTTTATTTTTGAGAGACACAGAGTGTGAGCAGAGGAGGGGCAGAAAGAGAGAGAGGGAGACACAGAATCTGAAGCAGGCTTCAAGCTCCCAGCTGTCAGCACAGAGCCCAACGCAGGGCTTGAACTCACGAACTGTGAGATCATGACCTGAGCCAAAGTCAGACACTTAACCGACTGAGCCACCCAGGTGCCCCAGGTACAATTATTAATTTGTTTTTAATCATCTTGACTATTAAGAATATTTTTAGTTATTTAACAAATAGCCTGAGGGGATAATTTACAAAATATGCATATTTAAAATGGACACTTTAAAAGGAAGTCCATGAAGTCCATGAAGTAAACTTTGTGTTACTTTAAATAATGTAGTTTAATTTAAAATAGCAATTCAAATTGAAATTAGTGTTGATTTTTTGAAATGATAATACTAGTGATCCTAGGCCTTTTGAATACATTTTGCAAATTTCTTTTTTTGTTCGTTTAATCTTTGAATTGTTTTCCTAATAAAGTAATCATTTGGAAAATAGTTGATCCTCATAGTTCCCGGATCCCATATTTGTGAATTAGTCTACTTACTAAATTTTATTTGTACTCTCAAAATCAATACTCGTGGTGTTTTCAAGGTCATTTGAAGCATGCACATATGTAGAATGACAAAAAAGTTGAGTTGCCCACACAAGTATGAGGTCAAACAAGGCAAAGCTGTACTTTCTTGTGTCAGCTCTCACACTACAAGTAATGTCCTTTTTGCAGTCTAGTTTTAATTACATTTTCTGTGTTTTTGTGCATTTTGTTGGTAATTTTACCTTTTATAATGTCTTCCAAGTGTAGTGCTGAAGTATTGTCTGATTTTCTGAAGCTCAAAAAGGCTAAGATGTGCCTTATAGAGAAATTATGTATGTAAGCTTCCTTCATGCATGAGCTGTAGTTCTATTGGCTGTGAGTTCAATGTTAATGGATCAATAATATATTAAAATAAGGTGTCTTTTAAACAGGAACATACATACAGTAAGATTTTGTATTGATCAGTTGATAAAAACATCTGACCAGAGTCTCGCAAGTACCTAACCCTATGTTTTCCCTAGGGGCCGTGATTCAGTATTCACTAATTCATCGTTACAGGCAACTTTATACACCATAACTACTTGAACAATGAGAATCAGCCGTATATGGCTTAAGATTCTAAGCACCAGTGACTTACATTGGCATTAGTGTTCTTTATGCAGTAGTTTGTACAAGGTCTTTAGTGGGAGCTTATTCAGCTTAATCTATCTGATATGACTGAGGCATGTAGTGTTTCCATTTTTAGAGACAGAATAAATAAAAGGTTTTAGTCCATTTGATGTTTCACACTTCTTTACATTGATCTTCTCTTGACTTTAAGTATTTCATTGCAGGCCAGATTGTAGATTCGTAGCCAGAGAATGCCTCAATCCTATAAACAAAAATATCTGTAGTTTCACTTGGTAAAATGAGTTTTATACCTTTGGGTATAAATCATCACCTGGGTGAGAAGGGTGTTTGTTTCTGTTTCACTTCATGACATACTTTAACTCTTATACATGCATGAGGGTTTTCTGCTTTATTTGAGGAAAAAATTATTAGTTAATGGTTATGATAAAAGAACATATCACCATGCTCAATATGAAGATTATGTTTACTGTTTTCTTTTCCTTCCCTGCATGGCATTTCCTATAGCAAAAGTCTCTCTTATGGCTACATTTAACCATGGAAAAAAAGTGAAAGATAACATCAAAACCATGCATCCCACATAAGACTCGGCAATGACAAACCTTAGACATTCTTCATTAGCTTTGCTTTGGTGACTGAATCCATCCAACCAACAAAGAGAAATCTTTTGCTGTTGCTACAAATAATTCATAACTTTAAATTTGAAGGCAGATTTGTATTTGTGGAGGTATACATGCAGTCAGATTTTATGCTTCCTTTATTGGTACCCAAAGATTGGTTTGTAATTTACTGCTACCTTTGCTCTCTTGCGTTAGATGTCTGGAGAGAGGAAATAAGGATCTGGAGTCATGATTTCTTTTCTAACATTTTGGAAGCAGTTTACTTACACAATATCCTTTTGTTTGACTATAGCACTATAAAACTCTGAAAAAAAATCTTTATAGTAAAACTGCTGATGTGGCCTCAGCCTAAGCATTATGAACAGTGGCACTATAATAACTTCCGTGTAGCTAGTAAACCACTCCACTACCAATCACAAGGAAATACTCTGATGAAGCAGTACGTCACTGAAGTCTGTGAGCTGGCTAAGGTCTCTTTGACAATAAATAGTATTTTCTCAATTGTTTCTAGGTAAAATTCAATGAGTTAATCGTTATTTATAATTCCAAGTTCAATAGAGCATGGAGGTATGTGATTTTAAAGATGCTTTCTAATGATTAGAAGTTAGGAATATATATTTAAAATTTTTGATATGTCATTAAAAAAAAAACACTTGCCAGAACAGGGCTGAGGTAGCATATTTCTTCTTATGGTATCTTATGAATACTTCCCCAGAATGCCAATATATACAAAGGAAATGCTGACAGTTTTCAAAAATTTTGTTGTAACTCTATCTAACCATTTTAAAAGTAAATATTCTGCTTTCAAGTTGTCTTTGGCATTCACAGATCACAGTGAAATAGAGACTTTTGTTGTGGCCTTTTGAGGGCAGATAGATGCAGTCATCACAATTCATAATTCTGTCCAAAATCTTACCAGTGTGTTCATGTAACCAGGACAAGAGTTCTTTATGAAAAGGAGGCTTATGAAGACTGTGTGAAAACGATGACTGTTTTAACAAAGATTGCTATTATATACACTTCTGTAGGACAGTGCTGTACAGATGTAACATGTCTCCTTTTCTTTCTCTCACAATTGGCCCGAGGGCTCTGAGGAACCTGGGGTAGAATCTTTTGCTGAAGCTCTCAGCCAGGAAGACTGCACATTCCCTGATGATGAGACTGGATTCAAAAATCACTGGGGACCTGGCAAGTTAGCTCCCAGCTGCAGAGTCTGTAAATAAAGACTTCTAATCTTCAACCACATGACTGTAGCTTTTTGTCTTGTCTTGTTTTGTTTTTGAAGTTCCACCTTTTCATAGCAGAGGTCTTTTTGTCCCCTGTTGTAAACTTTTGTTTGACATGTGAGTAAGATTCAGTGTCATCATGCCCTACAAGCCCTGGTGTTTATGTAGCTCCCGGCTACTCTTTGACATAAGGTTCTATCAATCTGCTGTGACTTCCCTCTGTAAAGTATCTTCTTTATTATTCCTTATTATTCCTTATAGCCTTTGTACCTGCTCTTCCTCCCATCAAGAAATTCTGCAGACATTTTCATGACTTGCTTCCTTGTTTCATCTGACATCTCTCAGAAAGGCCTTCTCCCACCACCTGTTATACTCAATACCCTTATAGCGGCTTATTTTTATTCATTGCACTTTTTGCTACCTGAAATGATCATTTATCTCTTTATTTGTTTTGATCACTGGAATGATAGGAACCTAGGTTTTTTTGTTTGCGTTTTGTTTTTTCACCCAGTGTATCCCAAACACCAAATATCCTTAGTGCAATACAGTAGGCACACAATAAATATTTGCTTAACAAATTAAACTATTTCATTGCTATATTTTTCTTTTTATTCCCTCCCTTCATTTTGAACAGCATCAAAAAGTATAAAGACATTGCAAATTAAAGAGAAGTAAGCAAGTATAGTTAAAATTAAAATGACAGCACGTATGCCTAATGTTTAGACAATAGACTCTGAAAGCAGGAGAAAGGATTGCCAGGTTCAAATCCTGACTCTTGTGCTTGCTAATTGCAAACCTGGGCAAATTACTTAAACGCTCTGTACCTCAGTTTCTTCATTTATAAAATCGGGGTAATCATAGGACATGTATCTACCCCATTGAATTATTCTAAAATTAAATGGATTAATTCAGATAAAGCCTTTGGACAAGAACCTAGTATGTAAGTATTCATTTAGTGCTGGTTACTATTGTTGTGTCTGGGTTAAAATATTTGGAAAAGGAAGGAGACCTCTTCTGTACACACTATGGGATAAGGTGGAGTGGGATGGGTGGATTAGAAGGAGTTCGATTAGAGTATAGAATTAGCTTTCTGCATTTGCTGGTCAGTGAGCTAACAAATGCAGTGAATGTTATTCCAGATCTACCAAATGCTTCTTCTGTGTTGTGAACCAGCAACTCCAAAAATCTCTGTATGTAAACATTTGCTTGTCCCTTCAGGAAAGCTAAGGTAACTTTAGGATCTTTCCTAACACAGCACTCCAGATACCCACTCCCACCAGTCAGAACTGATGTAAATTCTCTGAGAGCATTGATTTTTGTCTTCTTGATTTATTACTGTATCACCAGAGCCCTAGAATGGTACTGGTACAGAGTAGGTACTCAGCACATATTTGTTGACTAAGTGAATAAATGATTTTCTATCTTTGACTTAGGACTTTCGAATTTCAGATAATGAGAGCATACATTTTTTTAAGTTTATTTATTTATTTTGAGAGGGAGAGAGAGAGAGAGAACACGAGTGGGCAGGGGCAGAGATAGAGGGAGAGAGAATCCCAAGCAGGCTCTGCACTCTACACTGAGCCTGATGTGGGGTCCAGTCTCACCACTGTGGGATCATGATCTGAGCCAAAATCAAGGTTTAGACACTTAACTGACTGAGCCACCCAAGCACTATTTTTAGTGGCAAGTTGTGATGCCTCCATGCACACAATAAATAGCAGTGAGGAGGTAATACCTCACATTACTTCCATTGTACCCAAGGTTTTATAACTGAGATAAAAGACTTCTGTCAATCTACCTGTTACCCTAATCTGCTCACTCCTCTGCTTTGTTACTGACTTTAGGTATGTCCAGTTTACCACATGATATTCAATGAGAATGTCTTCTCATGAACATGTCCCAATTATTCTTCTATGACCCTATCCCCACTCTGACATGTGCCTTCATGTTTTTTCACCCTTTCCTGGTCTCCTAGTGTCATTTACATCTTTATTTTCCCTTTGTTATGTCTTTTCTATCAAACTGCAAAATCATCCTGGACCATCTACATGACTCTGATCATGGACTTTATTTTCCTCTTTTCTCTAGTTCTACTCCTCTGCTTCTAGGAACCATGGCACTTAGCTCACAGGCCACTGTGTAAGGGCCAGGCCTTCTGGATATTCTGCTATGGAGTCTCTCAGCTCCCATCTTCTCCCACTTTATCTGATGATAGAGTGAATAAATTTATCCTTCTAGGGCAAAGACACACCCACCCACACACACACACACACACACACACACACTCTTTGTTTTTCATACTTGTAACCATTTACTGTTCAATAATGACAACATAAGTGTTAAGCTCATGGATCTGATGTAATCTTCATTCAATCTGATGTTTGAGGATTGTCTCTTATAAGGGGGATTAGCATATCTAAAGGACCACAATACAGGTATTTCACACATTTTCCAAATGGCCTTTTTTTCCCAAACATCCACTGAGTGCTAACAATGTATGTTGAGGAATAATGGCCCATGGTACACATTTATCCAGCAAATTATTAAAAAATATATTAGCATAGAATTTCTGGATATGCTGCTTAGGTCTTGCTGCTAGATCTTCCAAGTGTTACTCCTTTGGGGTTTTATAAGTAAGCCCCAAAGTGTGTAAACAGGTCAGTGGTTTTATTGATTACAACAAAAAGAGGGGTGTTTGAAAAATTCTATTTGTATCCTACCTGATATTGTAGTATAGGTACGTCCTGTGTATAATGAATAACCTTAGATGCCAGGAAAAGTAACTACACTTCTTTGTGACCTGGCTTCATGTTCTAAAATGTCTGTAACACCTAACTCATACAGTTTTTGTGAAGATTGAAGGAACTGATACACATAAAGTACTTAGAAAAATGCCCTGGCACTTAATGAATATAAATATAAATACAGATATTAGATATTAGCTATTGTAATTCTCATTACTACATATAATTTTAATCTATATTTAAGCTTTAATCAGCTTTCTGGAATTAAATCTGTAGAATATGGATTTGCAGGAAATACTTTTCTCTAAATTATAATATATAATTCTGTTTCTTTGAGTATAAAATGTGCAAAATGAGAAGGAATAAAAAAAGATCGAAGACTGTTTTAAGAGCTACTCTAATTCTTCCCTAAACATATCATTTTGAAAAGAAAAATAATCTTATTTTCTATAATTATACTTAATACAAAATGGAAAACAAAGCATAAAAGAAGTTTTGTAGCTTGAAATGTAGGAGTGACACCTCTTGTATGGTTTTCCTTAGTATATTTAAAGTATGAGAAATGAGCTGTGCCATAAACCTATGATTAAAGACTTCTAAAGTAGCTGGCAAGTAGAGAATAAGAAAGAGGAGCATACCAGATTCACCTAATGATTTTTAAAACTATATCTCCCACAGGGATTCTTACATACTTTTGTGAGGGGTAGAGAATATTAGTATTATGTAAAAACCACAAAAAAGATGAGTGTAACTCTTCAGCTACATTTTCTATGTCATTAGTGACAGTGAAACATAGAGAGTGACTCCTATCATAGGGGTGTTTATTCAACTCTATTTCTGAGGCAGAAAACATAAATGAAACCCAAGGGAAGTATAGAAGTCTTTCTAATAAGTCATAAACTTGCTTTGATACCCAAGCCAGCTACATAATTTGCAAGTCCCGATGCAAAATGAAAAGACAAGCTCTTTGTTAAAAAAAGAAAAGAAAAAAAGTATTACAGATTTCAATATGGCAATGGCAAAGTCTTAATCTTTAGAAGGATACAACCCTTCTAGGTGCACCTTGACTCTGCAGGACATGTAACTATGAAGCCGGCCATATTGGTACCATAATGATAAACAACCTGTAAGTAAATTGGACAGAAATTCCAGTATGAAAGACATTTGATTTTAAACTATCCTTATGTAATAAACCATTGCAGTGTATCAGTTTATTAAATATATCAAACTGGACATCATCTAGTCATAAAGAAATGTATCTGGAATACTCTGGGCATCTGTAATTTTAAAGGAAAAGTACGAAGGTAATCCTAGTTCTACCTCTATCTGCCTTAAACTGATCAGATAATATCTGCATACATAGTTTCCCTAGATGCAAATATTCCCCATGTAACTCCATGGAGTATACCTCAAGAAGTGTGTTATCAATACTCCAATGTCAAACTCACACTGGGTGCTTATAAATTTTCAGATTTCAGGGACTTACCTCAAATTTGAGAGATTTCTTGGGTTTGGTCTAGGCAACTAAACTTTACACACTCTTTTAGTGATACTTATCTATACCAAAGAAACCACAGATCCAGGGAGTGAGGAAGATGACAAGGAGAAAAAAACAAAAAATGAAGAACTAAAATGAACTAAGAGTCTTCATGATGATGCAGTATCTGAGTTACCCAGTATATTAATGTGTTTGGTATGCCATAACAAAATACAACAGCTGGGTGGCTCAAACGTTAGAAGTTTATTTCCTTAGAGTTCTGGAAGCTGGAAGTCCAAGATCAAGGTGTCAGCAGGTTCGGTGTCTCCCAAGGCCTCTCTCCTTGGCTTGCAAGATGCCTACCTTTTCACTATGTCCTCATGTGGTCTTTCCTCTGCACACGAGCATCCCTGGTGTTTCTCTCATGTAAACACATTGATCAGGATATCAATCTTACTGTCTTGGGGCCCACCCCAGTGGCCTTATTTTAATTTTATCACTTCTGTAAAGGCCCTATCTCCAAGACTGATCATACTCTGAGTGTCCTGGGAGTAAGGGTTTGAACTCAACATTGGAGTTTTGGGAGGGAATAAGTCAGCCCCTAACACCCAGGTACTCAAAGTTCCCATCAGATTAGAAAGATTTGATTCTTTCCTACTTTGTTGATAATACTCCTTTCTAAATTTCTCCTTTTTAATGGCCGGTGTTCAGATCTCTTGGGACATTGGGTCCAAACTTATCTTAGATTTTTTTAAGGAAACTATCCTAGGGTTGAACACATCTGTTTTCAGAACTACATGTCTGTTTTTAGAATTAGCATAAGAATAGTAGGTGGGATTCCAGGGACTTCTGTAAACAATTTATACAAACCTTTGAATATGAGTGGGCACATACACTCTAAGCGAATGTTTGGTCATAATTTTGCTTTAGTCCACATCACTACTTTAATTTCACTAGAATAGTATTGTAGTCCAACCTATACTGATGTGTGTTTTCTTTTGCTCGGATAATCTAACCTTTCACAGTCTTATACTCTATAATGCACTCCTTCCCTTGCTCTCCGTTGCTTTTGAGCTTGTGGGAAACAGCTCTGTTAAGTGTCTTTAACTCATATTGCCTAGCTTCCTTGCTGAATTTTAGTTGTAGTTTTATATTTGCAAGTGGTATGACCTTGGAAAACATTTAACCTCCCTGTTTTCTCTCTAATATAAGAGTGTGGAATGTTAAGACCTTTCTACACCCACTTTTCTTGAAAAACCTAAGATCACAGAAGGTACTTTCCAGATTTACTCCTAGGCTATCTTCTTCTAGAACTGAGAATGCTTAACAGATTTTATAAATACATTTCCCTGGCCATAGACCATGACAGTTAACTCATATCTATTGAACACCTTTCTCACCCCATTTCCTGATGGGGAACATTCCCTGTTTCTTTCTCCTTTTCATCTACCTAATTGCTTTAATGTATAAAATTTGTTAGGTGCCAGAAATCTGGAACAATCTGATTTTTCCTAGTACCCTTCCGCTATGGTAGATGTAAAACATCTTATTTTCTCCCTGTATGATGTTCTTATTTGAGGATCTCCAACAAATATGGAGAATTATATCCTTTACCCCCACCCAGAGTAGAACTACACTCTCACTGCTTGAACCAGGGTACTTGACAAGTTAGTGAATGCCAGGGATCCTTTGTCACCTCGTTTTCTCAAGATTTTTTCATCCAGAGTCTGAAGTAAATTCTGTCCTGTATCTATGCATTGATTTGTTTTGTTTGAGCATTAAAAAATATTAATTGAGGGGCGCCTGGGTGGCTCAATCGGTTGGGCATCTGACTTTGGCTCAGGTCATGATCTCATGGTTCGTGGGTTCGAGCCCTGTGTCAGGCTCTGTGCTGACAGCTCAGAGCCTGAAGCCTGCTTTGGATTCTGTGTGTCCCTCTCTCTGCCCCTCATTCCATTCATTCATTCTCTCTCTCTCTCTCTGAAAAATAAATAAACATTAAAGAAAATTAAACATATATATATATATATATATATATATATATATAAATCGATTAATCCTTGTTCAATCAGTTAATTAATGTCATGTGTGCCTGGTGATATTATTTATGATTCCCTCTTCCTTTCTTCCATCTTGTAGAATTATTTAATTCAGTGTAAGATAAGATACAGTGTTTGAGAAATCAGATTCTTTACTTCCAACCTCTTTTAAAACTATGGGGAACACACAATTGTCTAATATGTCTCTTGTCTAAGACCTTTTTTATGCATGTTATTTGTCATGGAGCTAATAGTATCAAATATTTGGACCTGAGTACAATTTCACCAAAGAAAATCAAGAGCTTCTGTGGCCAACTTGACATAAACAAGATTCATGCTTTAGACAAAAAAACAAAAACAAAAACAAACTCGTGTGCATATACATTTTCATATACATGAGAAGATTTTTGCCTAAAAGACTGTTTAATATAAGAACCCTTCCCTTCCACCCCAATTTACTGTACTTCCTCGATTAATAAATAGTATCTTTTTAATCTTGTGATTCAGTGAAATTGTCAAGGCCACAGGGAGTTATTTACCCTAACTATAATTGTTTCTCTCTCCCCCTCCATATTTATCTATATCCATCTATCTCTATCTCTCCCTATTCTTCTATTTCCTTTTCCCATTTCTTGGAAAACTTCAAAAATAAATCAGATAATGTACTGCCAATATTCTTGCATATTAGAAACTGTAGAGATAGAATATTAAATATTTGTAAAAGAATAAGAGCAATTATTTTTTGTTTCTGGAGCTTCAAAAATATTGTTTCTGTAAGAAATTGTTCATGTTAAAATATCAGCTAAGAAATATGATTAAATAATATCTTTGTTCACTAGTTACAATAAGAACAGCTCCAGTTCCAAGATAAGGAGATATTTTAAACATTATTTGAAAAGTTTAAAATATTGAACATAGGAGTTTATAAGTTTAGACAGTTTGCATAACAAGCCATGATAAATGGGTGAATCTATGAAAATTTAAAATGAGTTAATAAGGGGCACCTGGGTGGCTCAGTCGCTTAAGCATCTGACTTCAGCTCAGGTCATGATCTCACAGTTCATGGATTCAAGCCCCATGTCAGGCTCTGTGCTGATAGCTCAGATGGAGCCTGGAGCCTGCTTCAGATTCTGTGTCTCCCTCTCTCTCTGCCTCTGCCCCACTTGAGCTCTGTCTCTACCTCTCTCTCAAAAATAAATTAACATTAAAAAAATTGAAATGGGGAGCCTGGGTGGCTCAGTCGGTTGAGCGTCCGACTTCAGCTCAGGTCACGATCTCACGGACCATGAGTTCGAGCCCCGCGTCAGGCTCTGGGCTGATGGCTCAGCCATCAGAGGCTCATTTAAGTTATCATTGTTTTCACATATTAAGATTATAAACATATAAAACTGTTTAAATGAATGAATTTGTAATTTATAGATTTTTAGTTAGCTTTGAGATCATGAAAAATTTTAAACTTAGTAAACTAATAAAGAATATTTGAGTAATATTTTTGGCTTAAAACTTTGGTCACTAAAATTCTTATACATTTTAAAATGGCTAGAGAGATGGGTCGCCTGGGTGGCTCAGTCGGTTAAGCATCTGACTTCAGCTCAGGTCACAATCTTGCAGTCTGTGAGTTCGAGCCCCGCGTCGGGCTCTGGGCTGATGGCTCAGAGCCTGGAGCCTGCTTCCGATTCTGTGTCTCCCTCTCTCTCTGCCCCTCCCCCGTTCATGCTCTTTCTCTCTCTGTCTCAAAATTAACATTAAAAAAAATTTAAATGGCTAGAGATCAGCAGGTATGCAAATGACTTTGGGTAATATTGCTTATGGAGGAGTTTTTGCCATATTTAAATTTGTGAAAGTGATATGAAATGTGTGCTTCTGAATGAAAACTGCCACATAGTTCTTGATTTCCTGGCTTCCAATTTCTTTGTATCAGGAGGACACAAAGTTGGTTACTTTATTAAAGTGATAATATGATTGAGAATGTTCTAGGTATAATAATTACAGAAAGATATGAATAACCATAAAAGTTAATCAATATGGTACAGCAGTTTATTTAGAAAATGTTACATTTAATTAGGATTGCAAATAAAATATAATGTAGACATTGTCATTTACTATATGAATAAAGTTAATTAAAGCTAAATGTACAAGTTCTAAATTTATTACCTACTTATTAAATATATGTATATGTCTGACTATATATTAGGGTTAAAAAGTATATTAGGATTAAAAAGCTTATAAATAGTAAAAATCAAATAAAAAACAATAAAATCTCTTAAAATGTTTAACAAAATTAGTTGAATATTAAGGGGATTATTCATAAAAGAAAAGTTATTAATATATTTTCTCCAAATTTTTACATGGATGATGGGGAGAAAAAAAGGAAGGAAAAAAAAAAGATTTTCCTTCTGTGAAGCTATTTATTTAGTCCAGACAGGACTTCTTATCAAAATATTTTGTTAACTATTTCTACTTGACAGTCTCTTATATCATTTAATGTGTATCTATTTTTGGAAAAAAAAAGTTAAATTCATAACAATCTATGTTACTTGTCATTTGTTTTTTTTAAATATTGCCTATAACTATTTGCTAACATTTAAAAATTATGACTTATTTTTAAGTATTTTCTCCCCTCTCAATTCTTGGTGTTTCCTTTCTCAAACTCAGTCCTCAATTCAGAATCATAAAACCAGTGAAACATCCCTTATATCTAAAACTATCTTTGAATTCTTTAGAATGGCCATCAGATAATCCAAATATTTGATCCTTTGCCAGCTACAATGAAAAAAAAAATTAAAGTTTATCTTGGCAACTGTCAAAATAACTAACTGTCAATTAACCAAAAATCACTATAACAGATCTTTTATTTACCAAGTTTAGGATGAAAGAGAAAAAAGAATTCTGATATATCAAGAGAGCTTCAGTCTTTATAGATTTAATATGTAACGTATGTATTATTATGTATTATGGCTCAAAGGCTGTGTGCCTTTCAGGTTAAAAGAAACACTTGCAAGAGAAATCCCAAAGACTGTCTACCATTTAATTTTGTTTCTAGGTTTCAACACCTTATCAATCAGGGAGAGTCCGGTATCCATCACTACATGCTTTTGGCCCTTGAGTTTGGCCAAGGATCCTGACTATTTAGAAATGATCTTATTTTTGTTGTAGTCATGGACTACATACTTAATGTATATTACACAGCTGGAGAGGGATTCATTCTCTTCCATTCTGATAATACTTGTTCGTGTAATATATCAGCGCTAATTATTCTAGACCTGATGACCTGGTTCTTTCTCCATTTTCAGTCCTTTGATGTCAAGTGGCTACTGGTGGTTGTTTCATGTAAATATTAATACTGAAAAGGAAGCATGAACCTGAAAGTCCTTTCTCAGTTCCTATGATGGACTTCCCATGATGTATGTACTGTATTCATTTAATTCTGCTATTTCCCTTTTTAACAGTTGTTAAAAGCTGCTTGGAAATGGTGATGGTGAAATATGAATAAACATTTTTTCCCTGTAAAAAGCTTACTGCCTTCTACATACGTTTTCCAACCACACCAAACCCTTGACAAGGTGCATGTCAAGCAGGTGGATAAAAGTCAATTTGACTTTTTATTTATTAATTGAAAAATGATTATTCAATTCATATACCTACAATATATTTTTAAAAACTGATTGCTAATCTGTTTAAACCTATTATACTAGGATGAACCAGTGCTCATTCAGTCACTATAGATTTAAAGGTCAGAGCTGCTGTTTGTTTTTGCTTCCCAGGAGCTGAACCATTTCACTCCTTTTTTTCTGTAATTTTAGCTGTTGTAATTATGTGTTCGTGCTGAGTAAAGGGCAGAGTGGAGCTTTCAACAGATCAGGTGGCATCACTACTGGTATAGCACTCTAACTGAAACTGCTTTTTGTTTGTTTTATTATTTATTGTGCATGTGAGTGTGTGTATGTTTTCCCTGAGGGATCATTCAGCGATTCAGCATATCTGGTTTTGTTACTAATTATTTTTCCCACTTTAGTTTTCTTCTCTATTTTTAATTCCATTAACTGAGATACTAATTAATACATACATTTGGCTTATACTTCCTAAGTGAAAAAATTCTAGTCTGTGATTTAACTCTGCGGGGTCCAGGGAAGTTAAAGGTATTTGTTTTGTTTTGTTCAGGAAAAAATCACGTTGGGAGATCCATTTGATCTGGATGGAAGTGATTTTTCTTAAGATCTGGAAGCTCATACCAGTCTGAGAAATCACCTAATATCAAAGAAAAGCCCAATTTGAGTTAACAATGTGGTATAATAAGACAATCAGAAATGTAAAACTCTTGGGTTCTGCCTTTAAGACAAGGCTATAATAAAGCTGTTGGCTTGTTTTAGACACCAGTAGTTTGCAGAATGCACTTATGTGTTGTCCATTGCTACCTCACTTCCTTCCTTTATTTCCTTTTGTGGTAGTCTCCTACTTTATGTGCTAAGATACTTGTGTAGGGGCGCCTGGGTGGCTCAGTCGGTTGAGCGCCGACTTCGGCTGGGGTCACGATCTCGTGGTCCGTGAGTTCGAGACCCGTATCGGGCCCCTGTGCTGACAGCTCAGAGCCTGGAGCCTGTTTCGGATTCTGTGTCTCCCTCTCTCTGACCCTCCCCCATTCATGCTCTGTCTCTCTCTGTCTCAAAAATAAATAAACGTTAAGATACTTGTGTAAATTATGGTAGGCTTTGCATTCTTTGCTATACCATATGCAAGTTCTTTAAATCTTCATCTTCCATACTGAAGACATAAAGTAATCAGCAGTCTTATAAGAGATTAAAGAAAGGTGCTATCTATTTAAAATATCAGAGGGGAAAGTTCAAAAAGAAATCTATCCTTATTACCAGCTTCAAATCCTGAATCCCCCTGCTCTTAAGCACATACTATTTTTGACTCAAAAGACCTCATACCATAGAAGCTCTGTTATATTCAAATGAAACTACATGAAAATAATAGTTTACACCTTTTCACGGCTATACTATAAGCAGACAGTCCCAGATAGATATGAGTTTTACACTAAGAGTTTGTAAGTTGGTTATTTTGAACGAGGAATCCAATTTCCCATGGAGAGTGCGGAAGTAAAAGTTCAGTAAAGTGCTTAGATAGATCTCTAGGCTAGCTCATCAGAGCAAAATGTAGCTAAAGATGAAGTTGCTCTGTATTTTAGCTTGGTGCCTCCTAAAACTACCTGAGCATCAGAATTTACCTTTAGAGCTTACTTAAATAAATAGATTTCTGAACTACCATTCTCACTCAAAATCTAACTCCTATATATAGAGAATTGTTTTATATAACTTGTATTTAAAAAGGGACTCTATTTTAATGTGAAATACATTGTATGTAATAAAGAGTAAATATACATATTATAGAGAGAGTTTGAAAGGAGGATAAAATTAATTCCCTTGCATTCACAACTTGGTTTAGAAATAGAGTATTATTATTAGTGGTAGTAGTAGTATTTTATTTTATTTTATTTTATTTTTTGGAAACTCCATATACAACTATCCTCATCCTCTCCTTTTTACTCTTGCCTTGTAAAGTAACAACTGCCCTGAATTTTGTCATAATCTTCCTCCTTGTTTTTTCTGGATAGTATTACCAAGCACACCTGTATCCATTTAGATAAATGGATAGATATGTATTTTTGCCTTTTTTGAAGGTTATGCAAATGGAAATATACTTGACGTGCTTTGCTATGACTTGATTCTTTCAGACAACATTGAATTTTTAAAATGTAGAGATACTTTTGAACTGCAATTCATTCATGTTCAGTGCCATAAAGCATACTACTTTATATGTAGAATGTATTCATTCTGTTACTAACAGTTATTTCAGTATATTGCGTTTGTATTCAGAAGCCCTTGCTAAACTCTTTTCAAATTGTATACTTAACCTGCAAATCCTTATATGTTGTTTATATAGACAAGTTTTATCAATAATAAATGGCGGTTTGATTTCTATTTTTGAATCATTTCCCATTTAATTTATTTCTCTTGTCTTATTACACTGACTAGTAATTTGTTCAATCCACATTTTCTAGAAAGCAGAGACTGAGGCAGTTGTTATATGCTGATGCTTTATCAAAGGGGAATGCAATCCTAAAGCGAGGGAAAAAAGAATAGGAAAGGAGGGAAATAATGACAAAATAGTATGCTACCTACCTGTTAACAAAGTTAACATTATTAAGTTAACATTTAACAAATTAAATTAAGTTAAAATTATTTGCTAATAAAGAAGAAAACATCAGATTGCTATATCATACAGGAAGTTTCTGAATAGACCATATGTAACCACTGCGTCTTAGAGCAAGCGCTTTGTCAGCAGAAAAAATGGAGTAGCACTTGTCTGCATCTCTGAGTCTTCCTTTGTCATGTTGTCCCCCAGGCCATTAACACTTCTAAACTTTTGAGTGGTGTTACCACACATTTCTAGAAGCCTTTTTCTAGAAGCCAGAAAATCTGCCCTGCATTCTGTGATTTCACGACTCCAAGAATAGCAGGGAGAGCTAGAACATCCATGGATATAACCAATTTGATCCTAAATGTGAAATCTCCCATAGCTCCTGTCACAACTGGCACAATAAAAATTTCATTCTGGGAAAGATAGTGGCAGCCAATAGAATTGAGACAAGAAGATGACAGTGACCCATTGAGCAAATGGTGAAGGTGGGGAAGTAACATGAAGGGTCAAGGGTGGGAAGAAGATGAGATTGAATGATTTCTGTACAGACTATAGTGAAATAGGAATTACAGTGATCTCAGATATATTTTTATTTTTTCTGGCCTTTGGGGAAGGGTATGAACCATGCTGTAGGTGTTTTATTTTTGCCTTTCTTTAGGCTAAGGAAATTCCTTTTTATTTTCATTTGCTATCATAATTTTTGTTTTTGAAATCATGAATGTAAAATAATATCAAATGCTTTAAAAATCCATTTAAATAGCTTTTCCAGGGGCGCCTGGGTAGCTCAGTCGGTTAGCGTCCGACTTCAGCTCAGGTCACGATCTCGCGGTCCATGAGTTCGAGCCCCGCGTCGGGCTCTGGGCTGATGGCTCAGAGCCTGGAGCCTGTTTCCGATTCTGTGTCTCCCTCTCTCTCTGCCCCTCCCCCGTTCATGCTCTGTCTCTCTCTGTCTCAAAAATAAATAAACGTTAAAAAAATTTAAAAAAATAAATAAATAGCTTTTCCAATCAGCGGCCCTTTCCACCCAGGTGAACAATGACCTCCCAGTGCACTTGAAGGGCAGGGGAACCAACAATATCCTGTACTGACTGACCATGGTTCTGTGTCTATGGGGCACTGTCTGTAGTCTCTACTGCCTTGGCTGGGCCTCCTTCCCCCACAAGATGTGAGACCAAGAAGCCTGCAGGACCTGAGCAAACATCAATAAATGTGCTGGCTTCTTGGAGGACCCCCCCCCCAAAATCCACTTAAATAATGTATGTTTTTCTCCTTTTAACAAATGTGATATGTTTGAAAATAGTATCTCTGTAGATCTCTGTAAATTAATGAATATTATTTACTAATATTTAGTTTAGAATATTTTACCCTTTCCTTCATATTTGACTGGTTTGGCTGACTTTACTGATAGAATCCAGATCATCACTCCTCAAGTGCTTGAGCTCTGAGTTTTCTTGCCTTTATTGAGTTCAGACCAATTTACCTGCTCCTCTCAAGTTGATCTGAGCCATTTATATTCTGCAGGTATTCTCTTTCTTATAGAGAATTATTTCCTGACATTTCCAGCATGTTCTTTTACTTCTTTATTCACATTACTGGTCCCTTTGACTAGATTATAAATTAATGGAATTCTCAGAATGTGGCACAAAAATCAGGCAATTCATTTTTGTAAATAAAAAATAAGTGTTTTATGTGAAAAGAAATGTGAAGGTAGATTTGAGCATAATCAAAAGCCTGATGAAAGAATTACCTAAATATTAAACAAAAGCACTGATTTGGCCATTTCCTCAAAGGAATGGGGTGATGGCTTTTGTGTTAAGTTGAAGGATATAATAGCTGAAGGTCCTGCCTGTGGGGTAATTCTCAAGTTGGCAAGAGCTTATCATTAACAGTTGCAAGCATAAAGGGTGAAATTACCTTGTCCATTTCTCATAATCTGTCACTATGTATCTCTATGCAGTAATCACAGTAAGTATAATAAAGCTTAGGTATCAGCATTGGGAAAGTGAAGTAGACACCATGTTGAGTGGCATCATTTGGAAAGAAAGAAACAAATCAAAGAGAAGGAGAGTTCCTTTTATGCTGAACAGTAGGACTAAACACTCTCCCATGGCCTTTCCACAGAAATAATTCATGAACAAAGCGAGGCAAAGATGGGTTTGGTTATACTTTTCTTTCACTCCTACAGAATCTTCTTTATTAAGCATAGTGTGTGTGTGTGTGTGTGTGTGTGTGTGTGTGTGTGTGCGCGCGCGTGCACGTGCATTCATGTGTGTGAATAATATAAATTATAAACCTTCTCATCAGCAACCAAAATTTAGAACTCCAAAAATATATGTAAACAAATCATTGACATATCTAAACATCAAGAGCTAGTTCATCAACTCATTCCCAACATGTGTTAGACATATTTACCTTTAGTTTAACTGATCAAGTAAGGAAACTTCTTAGAGAATACACTGCTGTCATGATTTGACTCTTTTTTCTAGAATGGAAAAAATAATCGAGAGAAAGTATATTGTGGAAATGTTAATACATAAAACTATCAGTGAATAAAGAAGTCATCTGACAAAAACTACAATTGAATCTAATGATAAACCAGAAGGAGGAGAAATATAAAGTTAGCTTTATCATATTACATTAATATTAACAGAACTCTCCTAGGAAAAGAAAAAAATATTTTAAAACTCATATTGCAGATTATATTAACCAGTATTTCAACTTCTCCTTTTTGATGTAGGTAAATCTTTTAAAATTCAATGAAATGGCTTTATTGTATGGCAATTTCTTTCTTTCTTTCTTTCTTTCTTTCTTTCTTTCTTTCTTTCTTTCCTTCTTTCTTTCTTTCTTCTTGTCTTCTGTATTTGATGTTTAAATATAAGAATTTGGATTATTTATATTGTACTGACATCTGGTGGACCTTGGCCTTGAAACAAGTAGAAAAAAAAAGCAATGATTGGAAACATCCATCAAGGTCCATTGAACAAATCTATGGCAGCCTTCAAGTCATATACTAAATCAAACAAGGGTAAGAATATTATTTTAGGTTCTATCAACATCTCCTCACTTCATTTAAAGGGAAAGCTTGAATAACACTTAGACACACAATGAAGCGGCTTTGATACTGCTTCAATAATGCCTATTTTTCTGATGGTATTAAAAAGATTATCTCATAAGAAGCCTAATGCCATCTTACTTCTTGAATTCCAGGAATTTTCTATGATGGTATCTCTTCTGCTCTGGACATACTTAGAAATATATATGTAAATATAGAGATAGAGATAACATATGTATCTATATCTATATATGCATATATTTATATATATGTATCTCTATATACACATATCTATAGATATATACATGGAATAATATACATATGTATATATATAATACATATCATAGATATTATAGATATAAAGATATTATATATATTATAGACACATATCATAAAACTTACCAAACTACTTAAATGCAATTCAAGTGTGTGGGAAATGAAGGGATATTTATAAGCTTCAAAATAAAATATCTTTGATCCAATTTTGTTTTGTTCACTTGACAAAATTTAGCCTGGGTATGTGGGCTGTATTCCTTTGAAATAGTGCAAAAATGCAACCTGATATAATAGGAAAATGAAGGTAAAAGGACACTATTTTGGTTAGCCAAAAGCTACATGAGAAAATGACTTTTCTGCAAATAAAATTTTTCACCCTATTTTTCTTTTAGTCAGACTCCTGGGACCTGCCTTGCATATCCATTAGAACTAGAAGGAGACTAAATCAGGGAAATTCATCCCAAAAGATGTTATATTTAAGAAACCCTTTTATTATTTTATGCTATTTCATCCCAAAGGGTTTCTTTTCTGTTTATAAGTCATACAGGAATAAAAGAGCATACTTTTTACATGGTAATGAAAACTAAATTTCTAACCATGTTATATGCTTTTCATGCTATTAGTATTCCATTATAATTGAATTACTAGTCCAAGATATTGTTGTCAAAGTTGTGTATGAGAAGCCTGTCTGTACATTTTATTCTGACTCTGATTCACTGGCCCCATCCTCTCAGCTTATATGAAATGGAGTTAATAACCTTATATGTTAGATTCCTCAACACTCATAGTTACTCAGGATAAGAGCATAATTGTGATTAACTCCAAACACGAAAATACAAAATTAAATGAATGAAAAAGTTTTTAGCAAGATATATATCACAAAACTGACAAACTAATATGTATTACAATATATTTTAATCTTAAGAATTCCAAATAATTTTGAAAATGAAATTTCTGGGTACTTACCTAGCAATTCTTCAACAGCTCACGGATATAATTCACAATGGTGAGAAAAAGGAAATCAATAGTTCCACGTTCAAGGGGATTGCTAGGGGAAATAGTTAATTCAATTGAGTGAACATACTTAAATGATGATTCAGCCAATTAAATCATTCCTTTAAAGTGTTAGAAACTTAAGCATTTATGTAGATATGCATATATGTTAGTATATAAGCTATATATGAATATCAATATAGGTAGCTCATACATAAACCTTATATTTGGAAATTGCTTAGTTAATTTCATTAATGGAAAAAACTACTTTGGGCTAAATAATGGAGTTTGAGACTATAGGTTGATTGCATTAGTCAGGAAATTGTAAATTTGCTCCATCATCATAAGTACAACTTTATGTATTACTCTGATAAAAACTGTCTTATCTTTTATCTCATAGAATCAGTTAAAAACTATAGTATTATTTGTCATTATTGAAATGGAAATTTTATTGTTTTATTGCTTTCAATTCCAATGCTTCTAGATATAATTGCGACAATTCTCTTCTTTTCATTTATATTATTCAATTTTTATGAAAAAATATTATTATACTATTTTTTATGATTTTTTTATGTGCAAATATCAGCTATTGAGATATTATGAACAATATTGGTTTTAGGAAAATAGAATCTAGTGAATACTTTTCAAAAGCTATCCCAGGGCCATGATCAGATATTAGATACGAGATTATTAGAGATAAAAGTTACTCATAGGCATAACTGTTTAGCTCTTATTAAACAAACAAGCAAACAAAAAACACACAGACTATATTTGTGTGTGTGCATACATGTGTGTATTCTTTTGTCAGATTGTTGTGGTTATTAAGACTGAAAGCATAAATTCATACTAGTATATATGAAGAAGAAAAGTCATTATTTATTCCTTCATTAAAATTTTACTTAGAGGAAAAATGGGGGATAACTGCATTGTTATCCCTCTGAATACTCATATTATTTACCCAAATTAATAACCATGTAAAAGTATCCATCACTAGGTCAAAGCATCCATTTTTACTGGCATCAGTGACTCTGTTCTCATAAACTGTCTAAAACCTATGTGAATTGGACAGTCTTTACTATGAAGGGCTATATATTGCTGAAAGGAATATTTTTGACAGGCTCATAGCACATTGTCTAATTTTATAACTGAAAACTTTGAAGTGAAATTGTCACATGACATAATGATAGAGTGACTTCAAGGATATGGTTGGGATATCTTTAATGTTTTTTCTGTAGGTACCTTCATATCACTAATTGACTCTTAAGCATGCGTATCTGGAGCAAGTATTATCATCACTACATGAAATTCACTTAAAAATAGGGTCAAATGGAATAATGAACAAGCACTTTAGCAAAGCAAACAAACACATGACTGCAATTATAGATTGCTTCTGGTTGCACTAAGAATTCAGGGAATTATATGTCCCTGCTTTTTTTTTTTTTTTTAAAGGTTTGATAGATGAGAGATGTATCCTACCTTTATAGGTGAAGCAGATTAAGACAGGGCACCAGGAAGAGGCTAGTGAAAGGATGATTTGAAAGCTCAAATTGTAATCACTAGCTTTTGACCACACTTTAATCATAGTGGCATAAATTAAGCCTGTATGAAAATTGAACACATAAATAATATAATATTTATCAGATAATTGCCAAGGCTTTTCTTAATCATGCTTTGTTTGGTAACATGTTCAATATTAGCCATTAATGGTAATAAATCCTCAGCAAAAAAAAAAACAAAAACAGAGAAGTAAGTCCCAAACTGCATCAAATATAGTTTTTGACCACCATAGCTAGAGCATGATGTCACAATACCATCACCCAGTGAACTTTCCAGGTAGGTCTCCAGCCACTTGATTCAACTAATGGGTAAACCAGATAAGCCAGACTGCAAGTTGTATCTATCATTCAGTGTGAATTATCCAGTTTTGCTCCACTAGCAAAGATTATTTTTTCCCTTTATCACTTAGCTGGATCCTGTTTCCTAAAAGAAAACATATATGAAATAATCAGTCTTGCATTCCTATTTATAGCCAATATAAATATAGCATCCAGACTGCCATCACTTGACCTTCATATATCCATATATACCCACTTTGTGTTAGTGAATGATCTAGATTTTTAAACAATAGGCCTAAATCCACTATAATGAGAATAGCTATCTGCCTGAGGTGTTGAGATGGAAGAATGCAATGAAAGGTGTCAGGACTATATGTAAAATCCTTTTTAAACCTTGCAGCTGTGTTATATGAATATCTGATCACGGAGATTGGACACTGAAATAAATGACTATGATGAACCAATTTAAAACCAAGATCAGATATTCAAATCAAATCATTTGCATTTATTTTTTAGTTCATACAAATACATGTTTTCCACCATAGGCAAGGTACAACATACCCTTACGTTTTTCTAAACATTCAAATCCAGTGCAAGGCATTACCTGATTGACAGGAGTAGGAAAGAATGTTAAAAATAACCCTGGGTTTAATCATAACCTTATTTTTGACATCTTGGACAATTGGCATAACTTTTCACAAACTTGGTTTTCTCCTGTGTTAAGTAGAAATGAAAATATTTCTTGACGTATTTCCCAGGTTTTGATCAAATTGGCAGTGGTGTTAGTCATTATTGTATAATAAGTTAACACACACTTAATGAGTTAAAGCAACACACACACACACACACACACACACACACACACGCATGTATTATCTCATAGTTTCTTTGGCTCGGGAATCTAGACATGGCTAAGCTGGATCCTTTGTTTCAGGGGCTTTCACAAGGCTGTAAAGTGTCACTTAGGGCTGAGATCTCTTCTGAAGACTCAGGTGAGAAAGTATTTACATCCAGACCATGGTTGTAGGTTGTGATTGTTGGTAGGCTTCAATTCCTTGAAAACTATTGGTCTGAGAACCTCAGTTCTTTGCCATTTGTTGACTGGAAACCTCCCTCAATTTCTTGACAGATGGGCCTCCCCATGTGGCAGCTCATTTCAACAAAGTCAGAAAGGGAGAGCTTCTGTAGCAAAACCAAATTTATAACTCTTGTAACCTAATTACAGACGTAATATCCCATCACTTTTGCTATAATATATTATTCAGAAGCAAGTTTCTAGATAAGCCAACCTAAAAAATGAATCTGCCTTAGAATCCACCACAGGGATCTAGGTAAAAGTACTGTGTAAGCTTTTAGAGACTAAAATGTGAATTTTTAAAATTGTATTTCTGAGTAAAATTGTCTTTACTCAAGCATATGTTTAGTAGCAAAAAAAAGCTCTAAATACCCAAGTTTCTAATATTTCTACTAATGAAGTTACTTTAATGTGGGCATTTTAAACTTCATAACCAAAGACTGAGATATCTGCATTTGATAGCATAACAGTTCAATATGTCTGTTTTGGTGTCACACAGATATGGGTTAAAACATTGACTCTATCTACGTGGCAATGAGAAAGAATGAAATATGGCCCTTTGTAGCAACGTGGATGGAACTGGAGAGTGTGATGCTAAGTGAAATAAGCCATACAGAGAAAGACAGATACCATATGTTTTCACTCTTATGTGGATCCTGAGAAACTTAACAGAAACCCATGGGGGAGGGGAAGGAAAAACAAAGAAAAAAAAAAGAGGTTAGAGTGGGAGAGAGAGCCAAAGCATAAGAGACTCTTAAAAACTGAGAACAAACTGAGGGTTGATGGGGGGTGGGAGAGAGAGGAGGGTAGGTGATGGGAATTGAAGAGGGCATCTTTTGGGATGAGCACTGGGTGTTGTATGGAAACTAATTTGACAATAAATTTCATATAATAAAAAAAAAACATTGACTCTATCACTTACAAAAGGTGTGATCTCTGGCAATTTACTAAATTCTGAGTCTCAGTCTCCTCATCTGCAATATTTTACTATGGATTTTTTTTAATAATTAAATAGGCCTTGTTAAGCCCTGAGCACTATTATAAAATGTATTATTGTATTTTTAGTTGTAGTGGTATTATCATTAATGTTAATACTGCTGTGATTACTGTATATGCTTGTCACCATAGACTAGGATTTGTGACAGAAGAGGAAGGAGAAGAAAAAGGAGAAGGAAAAAAAGGAGAAGGAGGGAAGGAAAGGAAAAGAAAGGTGGGAGGAAGGGAGGGAAGAATGAAGGAAGAAAAGAAAGAAAGAAAGAAAGAAAGAAAGAAAGAAAGAAAGAAAGAAACTATTTGCATTTTCTCCAGTTCAACACATTCACATTTAACATGGAGGTGAATAATTATAGCACATGTTTCATAATTTTGAGATTTGAACCAGTAATGAATACAGAGGTAATGCTTTTTGTTAGTGGCACCCATAAAAGGCTGTTTCATTATTAGCCAGAACTGCCAACTGAGAGTGGACTAGAATGAGCTCACCTGCTTTCAGCCAACCCATGCCATCCCTCAAGGCTAAGTTAAGCCAGACCTCAATCTTTAGATATTCATGAACAGTCCATGCCTCAGTGACCTTTCTTTATGAATTTTAAATATACTCATAGCCTGTTCTATAGAATTTAATATCTAAATGTGTAATATATCTTCTACAGATCAAAGGCAAAGTTTTTGAAAGTATATCCATGCCTGTTTTATATTTATAATTTTCAACCTGCTTAGCACAATGATAATAAAATTAGGTATACTATAAGTACTTATAGACTATAGCACTTAAATGTCTAGATTAGCAAGTAATTAAAATCAAAACAAACTCCAAACTTAAGCATTATTTGGAATTGATTGAGTCATCTATCTGGAAAGTCCAGAGGTTGGGCAGGCTTCAGGGTTTATTGGTTCAGAATACTCAGTGATGTTACAAAGGACTTGGTTTTGCTTTTCCATCATTTCTAGCAAGAATTCTAAAGTTTACATTGACATTGGTGTGGAAAGAGGTGTGTGTGTGTGTGTGTGTGTGTGTGTGTGTGTATGATTTAATTCAATCTAGTTCTTTTTTTTTCCCTTGGAGCTAGCACTAAGATCTAAACTTGTCACTGTCAATAGAACATTCTGCAATAATGGAAAAGTTCAATATATGTGCTGTTCAGTATGACAGCTACTAACCATATGTGACTATCGAGCATGTGAATTGTGCCTAATATCTTTTATTTTTATTTGTTTTTAATTAATTTAATAGCTATATGTAGCTAGTGGCTACCATATTGCATAGCACAGGTCTAAAGCATGTAGACTCCTTGGCAAAGGAAAACACTAAAAAATCAGGAGCTATTTAGGAAGCACTGAGGAAAAGGAATCATGGCTGAATAACCAATAATCATCAGTAAATTTACTGAAAATGGATTGTCTCAAACAACTTGAAAATTAATTCATAATCAATTGGTATGGACTGAGAAACCAATAACCCTATAGCCTCAATATTCCATAGCAAATGCTTTCAGAAGTAAAGAGAATATAAACATATACAAGTCATTTCTATTTTCATGTAAAAACTTGTGTCTTACTACCTTACCTAATCAAAGGTCAGTTAACCAAAACATGAGTTACTTAACCTCTGTAACTGTAGTTAAGTAATATTGGCATAGTAAAATACAGAAAATGTAATTAATTATTTGGTAAATTTAGGAAATGAAATCAGGTTTCTACATGTTTGCTTTCTGGATTCATCCGTGTTCATCAAATAAACTTTATAAATGTGAAATTGTCCTTTTGCTTTGTACTATATTTGAAAAACCCTGGTAATTACATGCTTTGTGAGGAGAAAAACTGTTTTGGTTTGTGTGCATATGTTCAATTTTTGTGCTGAATTTATTAGAAAAATAAGTGAGGTATAAATTTGCCTTGGTGACAGTGGCTGTGAAAGGTAACTCTGAATTATTTTGGCTTAGAACTATTAATGATTAAAAATGTCAAGCTTAATGTTGCATTAATGTAGTATTTAAATTGAACTCTTTACAAAAATTAATCATGGCATCATGTGGATTGGCAAGTTCAGGTGCAAAGGGGTCACTTGGAATTTAAACAGATCTACATTTGACAGGCTGCACAATGCTTTTTCCAGTGTATGTTGAATTTCTCCTTTAATCTCTAAATTGACACATATTTTACTGAAAATTGAGGTTGAATTTCTTGTGGAAATAAGCACTGTTTTAGTTCCGCATCTTATAATGACAATAGGGCATCCATGGGAAGAAGACAATGACACATACCTCACACTGGGTTTCTCCTGTCGCTGAGTTGAATCACCAACCTAATGGCTGTGGTGCAGCTTCCACCTCAACACTCGGCTTCTTGCACCCCAAAGGTAATTGCAAAACGGGGCTTCACTCTCTGGACATCACAATCAGAAATACAAGTTGCTAACAGTGAACATAGTTTGTTGAACTGAATCAACAAACACATTTTCTGGTTAATATGAGATTGAAAAGATTTCAGAGTTAAATTTGGATCTGTTCCAGGTAAATTCTACCAATCAGGTTACACAAAATAATAATGGCTAGTTCAAGATTTGACTTATATTTGCTACTTAGGTCCATTCTTTAAAAATCAATTTTGAAATGCATTAAAAGCTGTGGTGAAAGTATTTCCAACTGTTGAGTGAAGACAAAGGATATCAGTGATAATCTTCTGGCACATTAGAGATAGGCAGTAGGTGTTTATTTAAAAAAATAATTTTATTTCATTAAGAGTTCAGGCATCTTTTCCTTTATTAGGGTTGTCTTTAATAGCTCTTAATGTTATGAAATAGCTCACACTCTACTAAGATTCGATTACTTCCATTAGTATGCTCATCACTATGGAGAATGAAAGGAAGTAAAAACCAGGGTCCCTGACCTCTAGTTGCTTATTGTATTATTGAGGAGTCAAGGTACTCAATCATTAATGTAAAAAATATATATTTTGGGCATTTTCTTTGCCCTTTTAAAATATCCTCTGTTTTTTTTTCATCTTACTCAGTGGGAGATGTGAAAAGACAGGTCTTAGAATGCTTCAGCTGTATTCTCAAATCCAACACATACTAGCTTCTATAGGCATAAAAGGACTACAAAAAAAGGACTGCTGTTGGGTTAACAGTGCTGCAAATACTTTAAGAATTCTTAAACAGAGGAGAACATTGAGATATAGAATAATATGGAAAATCTCAAGGTTCATGAAATTTTTGAATAGAAGAAAGGTAGGAGTTCATATAGCAAACCCTTACCATTCTGCAGGTGAAGAAACTGAAATTTGCAGTAAATATACTGTTGCAGATCACCTACTGAGTCAAAGCAGCCCCAATATTTGTTTTAACATATTAGATCACCCCAGTGGCAGAAATGATTTTTTAAATAGGCCTAGAAAAAAATGTGATTTATTTTTGCATTACAATGTGCCAAACTTAATAAGGAGTCAGACTCATTTAGATATGAATATATTTCCTCTGCCATTGTACTGAAAATGACCTCCATAAACTGAACCAACTGCATGCTAACTTAGATGCCACCTTATGATCAATGGTATTTTTTTTTTTACTAGAAGAGTTCTAGTGGGTTAGCTAAAGCATGTAGTGCAACCAAATATATAGTCTGAAGCTTGAATCCATGCCTGTTCCATGCTCTAACATTATGTTTTAAGCAACTGTACTGTGAGCTCGTTGAAGCAAGGGCTTGCGTCACTGGCCCTCTTTATCTCTGTGTTAGGCACAGTGCTGACCTATATTAAGTGCTCACTAAATATGGATTAAATGTAGTTTAATGAATCCTCTGTCTCATCACCATAGTGATTTCAAATGAATTGCTTTGCCTTTGTACTATTTATTTTGACACTTATTGTCACCAGCTTGGATGCATCCTAAAGTCGGTATTCAGAATAAATGTCTCCTGGAATTTCTCTTGGGTGGGATAAAAGCACAATCCATCACCTTTGAAATTAAACATATATATGTTTATGTTTTATTGCAAGTGAAAAATATGAGTCAAAGAGATTATTTGAATTTATAGAAATTGGAAATAGTTGGAGATAAAGGGGTGCACCAGACTTATGCTGAGATCATTTGCCATCTGATTTCTGCATTAGCCACATTGGCAAACATGTTGCAAGGCCAAATTTGACCCAGTCCCCAGTGAGAAATCTTAGTAAATGCATATTAATTACCTGAATAAAAATGTAGTACAATATTATTTACCTTGTTAGTTTAAACATCTCTCAGAGCAAGTATATTGCAAATATAGATTTTGTTGCTTCTCACTTTTCACCTTTTTTCTTCTCTTCATTTTTTTGGTAGCCACCAAAATTCTTGAAAATCATCTACCCCTTTGTGAGCTTTTGAAAATGTATATAGTTTTCAGTTAAACCAATGTTTTTTCTCCTTAAGGACTTTCCCACTCATCACAGCTGAAGCTTTTTTTTCCCTCCTTGTATATTATAGAACATACTGGCTTATTCTGCATGTTTAACACTTTTTATTGCCCTAGATTATTAGTTCCTTTTTAAGAATTTGTATATAGCAAATTTCCTTCAGCAACCTATGGGGCAGTTACCCCAATTTCTGCTGAAGTCTAAGGCAAGTTAAGTTATTGTTGATTATAGCTAGCATTAAGATATTTATGACATGAAATATGATTATATAAAATTGCATTCTTTATGCATATCATTGTAATACCCTTGAAAAGGCATTTATACTTATTTTACAGGACTCAAATAAGACAGTGTGGCAGAGTGAAAAGTAGTTTAAGGTGGTAAAATCCTAGATTCTAATCTCTAATTATAGCTGGGGCTTTGAATGTTGGTTGAACATCTGCTATTTATCTGACAACACCCAGGCGAAAGACAGTAATAGGGACAAATAGAAATTTTCATAAAATGTGGTGGTATGCTATAGTAGGATATGTAAGGAGCACCTAACCTACTAGTTAAAAATGGAGGACCTGAAGAAGATACTGAACTCAATCCTGAAGAGCAGATAAAAGTGCACCACGGGAGTAATGGGAGGCCAAAACAGTTAGCAAAATGTATATGTGTGACCAAAGACTTGGTGGCATCAAAAACAACAAGGAATACCTGCAGAGACCTGACTATGTTTGCATGACCATATTGGGCTAGGGGCTGTGGCAAAGAAAGGGGGTTTAATGAGATGAATATGGGGTGGTTCACAGTACACTTGGGGAGAATACCAAAGAAATTTAATCTTAAACTTTTTTAATGTTTATTTCTGAAAGAGAGAGAGACAGAGCATGAGTGGGGGAGGGGCAGAGAGAGAGGGAGACAGAATCTGAAGCAGGCTCCAGGCTCTGAGCTGTCAGCACAAAGCCCAACGCAGGGCTCGAACTCACAGACCGTGAGATCATGACCTGAGCTGAAGTCGGTCACTCAACCGACTGAGCCACCCAGATGCCCCAAGAAATTTAATCTTATATGCTATGAGGAATGATTGAAGAATTTATTTGTTACAGAATTTATTTATTTAAATATTCTGTTCTAATATATATTTAAACTATTCTAGCACTAATACCCATATAGATCAGTAGATTTAGGGAAAATGCAGCTGGAAATGATTTGGAAATATAAAGGAGTGGTTAGCTTCAAAATTCTTTCCAGAACTGGGGAAGAGAAAATTTCCTCAACAACCTGTGGGCCTACTGCCTCTGTTACTTCTCTGCCTGGATCTTCCTTTACAAGATCATTTTTGCTCTTTCAGAATTTCTGTTATTCTAAAAGGAAGATGATACCCAGGTAGAGTTTTTATAAGCTCATCAAACTCTCTAGATCTGTTTTTTCACTTGTGAGGTTGGGGTTAGATTTCTGATGCCTATGAAGGCTTTGATTTGTAGAAGTTGTTTTATTCCTTTACAGGTCTTGGACTATATCTTAAGAAATAAATGTGCTGATCGCATTTATGACTTATTTTATTCTGTCCTGGGCAGTGATTAAACACTCAGTTGTTTCTTTGTTGGAGTGCAATTTGCTTTGTGATAATCTTATAACATGCTTTCCAGAGCTCCATCATGAAGAAAATCTAGGATATTTGGTAAAATATACAATTCAATTTTAATTTATAATTATGTGCTCTCCTGTTTGATTTCTAGATAACTTATAAGGAGGTCATCTGAGGGCATAAGAATGAGTAATAATAGAATCATATTCAAAATTAGATTATATTGTCTCCAATATTTAATTTGTATTTCTCACGATGCCTAATGTAATAATGGACTCAATATCATTTTTCTTGAGTATTTCTCTGAATGCCTGATATGTTCGCAGTGACTTGACAAGGCTACTAAGGCTCCACAATGACCCTATATGGTGGCAATACTCTTATTTTATAGGAAAATAAGCTAAGTCTTAGAAACCACTCAAGTGATGAAACTTTAACTGCTAAATCAAGGTTTGGAAAGTATTGTAGCTTAAATAGGAGACACATTTATGTAACTTCCTTCAAATCAGAATAACTAACTATGGGCTAGGAGGCTGGATCCAAGATGTTAGTAACTCAGTCTACTTATATTTTGTTGTTCCACTATCCTCTAGGACATTATTTGTCTCTGTATGGTCAAAGATGAATCACAATCATATCCACTGAGTCCAAAATTAAACTAGCAGGGAAGCAGAGGGCATGCACTTTTCCTTTAAGAAAACCCTGTGGCAGTCGTAGATCTCACTTCTATCTACTTCACTGGCTAGAACTTAACCACAGAGATATCCTCAATATGAGGAAGGTTAGAAAATGTCATCTGTATCTTTCAGTACAAGAGAATAGATATTTGGTGTTAACAAGCAGTCTGATGGGCTCTACTGCCACATCTCTACTGGGCTCTACTGCCATATAAGCTGACAATATCAGAGTGCTAGAGAAAAATGTGGAGATACTTCTTTTCCCCATCCCCTGAACGTGTTGTTGCCATTATTCTGAAAAGTGTGTTGTTCATAATTCTGAAGTGTTTTGTTGCTGTGATTCTGAAAGTAGTTGTGTTTGACTACAATACCAGCCCCTCTTCCATGTCTCCAGCTCACCTAAGGCTCCAGTAACATTATTATTCTCCCCTTCTTCTTCAGGCCTGGGGTCATAATGCATTCCCATTGTTGCTCAACTTTGATGCATCACATATTGGTTTCATCAACAGTGTTTCTTTAAAATCAATCCCATTTCTTCTTTCTGGGTCCTAACTGATACAATCATGACACTCCAGAGCCTGACAGTTCTTGCAAGTCTTAGGTGTGATATACCTTAGTGAATAAAAATTATAATGAAAATCAGTAGAACAGAGATACCTGAGATATTTGAAGGAAAAGTATCAAGCTATCATGGATTATAAAATTTGGCCCAATCTGATCACTTGAGTTCTTAAAAGTGGAAGAGGGAATTAAGAGATTAGGTCAGAGAGAAGCAACAATGAAAAGAAGAGGGGGAAGAGTTTCGGACTGTGAGAGGGATTCAAACCACCATTGCTGGCTTTCAAAATGAAGGAAGGAAACCATGTGCATAGGAATGTGGTAACCATTAAAGAGATGGGAACCCCAGCAAGAAAATAGGAATCTCATTTCTATAATTGCAAGGAACTGAATTCTGTTAGCAACTTGAATGATCCAGGAAATAGATTCTCCACTGGAGACTACAGAAGGAATACAGCCTACTGATAGCTAGATTTTAGTCTGGCCAATGCTAGACGTCTGAGCTAAAGAACTGTAAGATAATAAATTTGTGTTGTTTTAAGTCTTTAATTTTCTGGTAATTTGTTACAGTAATGGTAAAAAACTAATACAGACTGAATTCACTTAAATTGAAAGCCCCATTGTGAAACTGCACATAAAGAAAAAAGAACCATCAGGTTTATGTACTATTTATTTCTCACATGAGACTGGAAAACATACCTATGAAAGCAGATGATATGGGAATTAAGGTTAAGTTCAAATCAAAGTGTATTAAAATGGCCATGCTTATGAAGAGCTACTGTAGAATGCCAGGGACTGCATGGTATAATAGACCAGGGAAAGAAAAAACAATATAATCAGTAGATCATCGAGTTGGGTTGGTTGGAGGTAGAAGGTAGAATTAATGTAAAATTAGGACAGGGGAAAGTAATACATAGTGATGAATAAAAGTAAGTAGTTTAAAAGGGAGATTTTGAAAAGAGTAAAGGAATAGAGGATAAAAAGGAACAATGAAGAAAGGAAGGAAAGATGAATAAAAGGGTGAACATAAAGTGAAATGGTAAAAGATCAAAAGGGGAATAAGCATAACTGATGAAGAAAAATCTCTTATGAGAACCCTATGAAACAACCTTTAATTCCAAACATTCTCTAATAATTTCCATGCAGTCTGTACTCTCTCTCCTAAACTTAATCCTCTATCAGGAATTCAAGAGGCCAACTGCTCTTGATTCTATACACTTTCATTGTGGCTCAGCCTTTGTGTAAGCACTCTGCATTTTCCTTGCTCCCTCCTCTCCAAACTACAAACATTTGGAGGATTTAAGCTTTTCTTTTATTGCAGCATCACTTCATCTTGTGGTTCTTTCTTACTCAGATGTTTTTGGAATGGAGAGATTCGCTCTCCTGATGACAATAATCAAACTTGTATCAGGCATGCATCCAAGAGTACCAGGCAACTCAACTTTGACAGTAAAAGCCAGAGATGAGGGCAAATTGGGGTCACATGAAATATCAATCCTCTGTATGGACGGGTGATTTCAGGTTGCTTCATTTCTTGGATTCCTACCTCTTGAAGCAATAAAATACCATTGCAATATACTATTTGGGATAAAAGATAACAGCAGCTCATTTCAGTCAAGAGAGGAAATGCTGAGTGTATTGATTATTGGAGCTCAGTTATTTGATAAAGTATTAGTATTGTGGGCAATATTTTCACTTGGAATTAAGTTCAAATTGAGTATTTTTAGTTAACAGATATTGTGAGACTGATAAACTCTAAAGAAAGAATCTAACGCTTACCCTTGTTATCACTTTCTGCATGTGTTAGTAATTTCGAAAAGCATGCATAATTTGAGTAGATCCTAAATAAATAGTTACTTGCATATTATGAGTACTGTAGCAATAGGTGATCCATTTCACACTCTAAGTCATGGCGAAGTATCCTTGGAATTAGACAACATTTATTTTTATCAGATCTTCATTTCTATGCTGACAGTTTCTTTAGACCTCTCTCAAATTGCATGTATATTTTACATGTGTGAATCAAACACATCTGATTAAGTCTCAGGAAATTACTTTATTAAAGTCTTAAAAAATCTTTCAGTATAAAACAGACTTGCAGTTTGTTCTTTTTATAGTAAAATATACATGTTTTTAATCATTTTAACCATTTTTAAATATATACTTTAGGGGCATTAAGTATATTCACATTGTGGCTTATTTCACTTAGCATAGTGTCTTCAATATTCAGTCATGTTGTAGCATGTGTAAAAGTTTTCTAAGGCTGAATAATATTACGTTGTATGTGTGTATATACATGACATATATACATATATATATATATATATATATATACACACACACACATGCACACACACTATATTTAATTTTCTATATATCTCTTGATGGACCTTTGGATTGTTTCCATCTTTTGGCTATTGTCCATAGTGCTATGAACATGCATGTGCAATTATCTGTTAAAATCCTTGCTTTCAATTATTTTAGGTATAAAAGTAGAATTTCTGGATCATATGGCAATTCTATGTTTTATTTTTTGAAGAGCCACCATATTGTTTTCCACAGAGACTGAACCATTTTACATTCCCATTAGCAATGTGTAAGGGTTCCAGTTTCTCTATAACCTCACTGACAAATTATTTGTTTTTGCTTTTATGATAACCATCCTACTGGTTGTAATGTGGTATCAGATTGTGCTTTCAGGATTGCATTTTTAAGGGTAAAAAGATGTAATATTTCCAAATTAAGAATTCCTCTGTAGAGTTAATAATGTGAAGATTGCAGACAACTTGATAAGGTACAAAAATAGATATGTCCTAAAATCCAGTTGTAATTATGCAGGAGATGTTTCATCTGCTTGTCAAAGATTAGCTCTACAGTCTGCAGTTCTTGAAATACTACTTCAGCGAGTGTTGTGATTTTTTTTGTCAAACCCATTTGTAATGTTATATGGTGCTTAGAAGACAGAACAAGAGTTGGTAAGTGAGATCCTCAGTTTCTTAGATTTAGGCCTGGAGCAACATAAATAAGCTTCAGTAATAGAGTCCAGTAGAATATCCAGTTGAATAACAACTACTAGGTCAAATAACATCTTATCACTGGAAATATTAGGGGAGAATTCATGGAGAGTATTTAAGAAGAAATTTCTGCATTGGTTAGAGACTAGCCCCAACAAATGCCAAGCCTCTTTCACTTCTCAGAACCTACAAGTATTATTTTATTTTGAATTACATTACATTCCAAAAGATGAACCCTAACCTTCCTTTAAAAAGCCTATCATGGGGCGTCTGGGTGGCTCAGTCGGTTAAGCGTCTGACTTCGGCTCAGGTCATGATCTCACGGTCTGTGAGTTTGAGCCCCACGTCGGGCTCTGTGCTGACAGCTCAGAGCCTGGAGCCTGCTTCAGATTCTGTGTCTCCCTCTCTCTCTGACCCTCCCCTGTTCATGCTCTGTCTCTCTCTATCTCAAAAATAAATAAACGTTAATTTTTTTTAAATAATGCAAATAAAATAAAAAAGCCTATCTTTATATCTGTGGCATACATTTGAACTGCTCACTGATAACTGGCTTCCCTCTCCTTCCAGTCACACCTGTGTATTGTACTTTCCCCATCCCTTTGAACCGAGCTACAACTAGTTCTGGTGAATCAATTGTGGCTATAAATGATACAAATGCCTTCCTTGCCAAAGGATTCCATTGCAGAAGAGAGATCCTCAGCTATACTCTTTTTGTGATATGACATGTATGGAAGCATGTGTTGAGGTAGAGACTCTATCAGTCTGCATTACGTAAGTGACCACAATGAATAATGGCAACTGACCCCTCTCCGTTCCCACATTAGAATTTATTTTTATTTGGTGAATGAGAAATAAACTTTGTGGTTTCAAGCCACTAAGTTTGGGCATTAGTGGGCATTAGTGTATGCTTGAAATTTGTTTTTTCTCTCTTTCTAAAAAAATTTATGCTCCTATATTCTGATTTGGTAGGAGTGCTCATATTTCCTAACTTATATTCTAGTATCTATGAATATCTAAAATCCAAATATATAAAAATCTACATTCAGGTTATTGCAGGTCTAGGCAACCAACAAAAATTCCTTCAGGTAATTCCAGGCATCATATATTTTTTTGGTTTAAATGCCAGGGATATCTTATAATCCCATCAGAATGTTCTAATGAGGAAAGTGAGATATAAGGCAACGTCAGAGAGGAGATGCCTTCACTTTGGTCTCATCATATAACTGGGAAATTAAAAAACTTCCAGTCTTCATTTACAAATTTTAAAAATGTGGAGTATAATATTTGCTCTAAAATATTCTTTCACAGAGTGGTCATAAGGATCAAAAGAGATAATATGCAAGCAAATATATTCTAGGATACTGAAGTACACTATGAAATATAAAAACATTAGTCTTAAAAAAAATAGAAACCAGTTCAGCATAGACACTATGCAAAAATACAATTTAAAATTACCTTAGAAGCTTAGAACTTCTCTAGACGCATGTTATGCATGACTGATGAATACAAGTTAACTGACCTCATCATATTTCAATTCTAAAAGGCTATAGCATGTACAGGTCTACATTATTTCTGTAAAATGGAAACAATGCTATGTGCACAACTCTGTCCCCCTAGGAGATGGTTCTTACCAATTTATAGACTGATAAAATCGACTCAGGGGACACCAGTAAACATCTCACTCCAGTAAAACCTGTGGAAGAATCTATTAAGTTTAAAAGAATCACTTTTTTAAATCATAGTCAAGATACCCTAACCTATATGAAATATAATACAGTATGTGTTTGTTACTGATATACTGCCCCGTAGAGTTCTGTGAAACCATTAACACTTACACTGAATATATGAAAGATTCCATTTTCAGAACATTCAAGTTGCTACCTTAATTTGGCTCTGTAAGTGGTATTTCTTGGCTCAAGCAGAACACTCAGTCATCCTGAGTTAGAAGTGTCCCCTGCACCTGACCTCACAGATTATGCCCAATGCTATAAATTATTGTTGAGTTGTAATGTTCACTTACTCTGTTTTATTACATAGGAAATGATTATCATTGCTCAGGCTATAATTGCCTTTATCGAATTTGACTACATGAAGACAATTGATGAGAGGTGCAAGTATGGTATGACAAATTTTATTCAGAAAGCCCTATCCTAGCTAGAACAAAAATGTTACGGAAAGAATGGCTGAAAGTTGACATGCTCTAAGTCTGAGTTGCTTTCTCAGAACCACAAAGGCAGGTAATTACACACATGGGTTGAAATTGTCTAATGCTCATTTGCAGTTAGGCTTCAAATATCCAGTTTTGCATACAGAATATGATCATCCGTGCCCTATGAGCATTTGTTCAGTTTTTCAAACTTAGTATTTCATAATATAAGAGTAGACATGATACAGTATTTGTAATAGAAAATTAAGTACTTTTGTGTAATATGGCCAATTTTTCTAACCAAAATTCTGAATTTTATAGATTAGACTAGAGAAGTAGAAGGCGTTATTAGTACAAATATTGAGGGAAATATCTTAGGGAAAAATAATGATATATGATGACTTATTTATAAATTTCCATGTTAAATAATATACTTCATATTTTTTTGCTAGAGCTGCTGTAACAAATTACCACACACGAGGTGGCTTAAAAACAACAGAAACTTATTCTCTAACAGTTTTGGAGGACAGCAACCTAAAATCAGCCTGTCAGCAGCGCCACACTCCCTCTGAAGACTGTAGAGGAAAATCCTCCCTTTCCTCTTCCAATTTCTGGTGGCTCCAGACATTCCTTGGTTTGGGGCTACATAACTCTAATCACTGTGCCTACATCTTCACATGATTTGTTTCTGTATTTCTTTGTTTCCCAAACACTTCCCTCTGCTTTACTCTTTTAAGGTTTTAGAAAAACGCTTGTGATTTGGAGCCTACCCTATATCCAGTAGGATCCCATCTCAGGATCCTTAACTTACTTCCATCTGCAAAGTTGCTTCTTCAAGTAAGGTCAAATTCATAGGTTTCAAGTATTTGTGTGTGTGTGTGTGTGTGTGTGTGTGTGTGTGTGTGTCCGCGCGTGCGCGCGCACGTGCGCGAGTGTATGTATACATCCCCCCCCCCCCCCAACCAGGAATGGAGGCACTAGTCAACCCCATATTCTAAGTTTTTTAAGAATCATTCCATGTTAGGGACATTATCCACATAAAAGATATAATTTTTATTTGTTTATGTCCGTAAAATCTCTGAGGTGAGGTAGCTATTACTTGCTGTCTCTTACAGGATGGGTAGAGGAATCAAATCAAATCAACAGATTTAACAGGAAGGTAAAATGGAATAGTAAAGGTGAGAGAACCATGCATACAAGAATACAAGTTGGAATTATTGTCTTCATTTTGCTTAGTTTGTGATAGTTCCTCTAGCTTGATAAGAAAATAAGAGGGAAAAATAATACTCTGTCAATAATAGCATTGAAATAATTGACATAGACAAATAAGTTAGGTGAAGTGATATACTTCATTTGAAATATACACTATATGGGAGTATCTTTGACTCTTAAATCCCTAAATGTATTATTAATAGATTTAGTGTCCATAAGCATTCGTTCACATTGTCTGATTTAATTCCTCTAGAATACAAAATAAACAGTTTAACTTTTTTTCAAAAATGTTATTTAAATTGTCATCAAGTTTCATTTTAAAATTAAATAATGTTAATGAATACAAAATAATTTTAATAGAACTGTAAAGAATATTATAATGTTACTTTTAAAGTGAAAAAATATCTTTTAAAATATTTTTCACGTTTCTCCACATCCTTGCCAGCATCTATAGTCTCCTGATTTGTTCATTTTAGCCATTCTGACTGGCATGAGGTGGTATCTGAGTGTAGTTTTGATTTGTATTTCCATGATGAGGAGCGACGTTGAGCATCTTTTCATGTGCCTGTTGGCCATCTGGATGTCTTCTTTAGAGAAGTGTGTATTCATGTTTTCTGCCCATTTCTTCACTGAAATGGGAACCCTCTTGCACTGTTGGTGGGAATGCAAACTGGTGCAGCCACCCTGGAAAATGGTGTGGAGGTTCCTCAAAAAATTAAAAATAGATCTACCCTATGTCCCAGCAATAGCACTGCTAGGAATTTACCCAAGGGATACAGAAGTGCTGATGCATAGGGGCACTTGTACCCCAATGTTTATAGCAGCACTCTCAACAATAGCCAAATTATGCAAAGAGCCTAAATGTCCATCAACTGATGAATGGATAAAGAAATTGTGGTTTATATACACAATGGAATACTACGTGGCAATGAGAAAGAATGAAATATTGGCTTTTGTAGCAACGTGGGTGGAACTGGAGAGTGTTATGCTAAGTGAAATAAGTCGTACAGAGAAAGACAGATACCATATGTTTTCACTCTTATGTGGATCCTGAGAAACTTACCAGAATACCGTGGGGGAAGGGAAGGAGGAAAAAAAAGGTTATAGAGGGAGGGAGCCAAAACATAAGAGACTCTTAAAAACTGAGAATAAACTGAGGGTTGATGGGGGGGTGGAAGGGACGGGTGGGTGGGTTATGGGTACTGAGGAGGGCACCTTTTGGGATGAGCACTGGGTGTTGTATGGAAACCAATTTGGCAATAAATTTCATATTTAAAAATATATTTTTCAAAATATTCTGGCTTTTGTCAAATACGTAGTTTCTTTTAGATTTAATTCTCGAGAAATTCTCTAACTGCAGTTATTTGAAAAATCTGTAAGTTCTGAATACTATGACAGCTTACTTGGAACTGCTTAATTCAGAATACTTTGTTCCTTTTATTACAGGTAAATAAAGTTTAAGATTAAAGAGGTAGGCATTTCCATTTATCAAAAGGAATGAATTTGTAATCTACATATTTATGTTTAGTAATAATATTGTCTTCTTGGTTATGTGGCTTAAATATAAAGTGAAGTCCATCTCTAGAAATCCTTACCTCTTTAAATAATTGAACTCTAATCCTTCTTATATATTTTGACACATTCCTGCTCCCAGTGTTTTCCTGCCCAGAATCTAGAGACTAATATAGACTAATCTATAGACTAATATCCTCAAATATTCTCTCATATCTATTGCTTTCATTTACACTAACAACTTTGGGTATAACTTCACCTTCTGAGTTTTTGGTAACTCTTTCCCCTGCTTCTGTAATAGCCCTGTCTTTAGTGTAGGATGTAGGCAAGTGTAGCAGTCTACCACTCTCTCTCTCCAGCAAAGCTTATGCCTCTTATTCTGTGTCTCACATTTTAAACGTTGGAAGTCTGGCAGAGACTTTGATGATTCTTAAAAATGTTCATCAGTTCATATCACAGAAAATTTATTTTAATTGTGAAAAGGGAAAGGAAGTAGAAAAAATACAGTAGTAAAATGTGTGTATTTATGTTTGAGTATGTAATTCACTTCCATATGTGCACTCGGCCAAATCCAGCTCTATGTGCTGGGATAGAAATTCGTTTGATAACTGCACTGCCTGCTACCCATATTTTTTTTTCTACAAAGTTCCCTTTTGGTGGGAAAACCTTTGCTGAAAAATCTATACAATTAACATAATTAATTAGGAATCATCTAATTCAGCCTCTTTTGAAGGTTAACCGTAGGCTTAGAAGATTAAATGCATATGTAACACCTGCATTTTATATCATGACTTCTGGATCAGAGAAATAATAAGTAAAATAAGTGAGTGGGCTAATGACCATCTTCTTCCTTCTTATCATCCCTACATATTAAGAGCAGTAGGAATAAAAGCAAACAAACAAAGCCAGCATAATCTAATAGCTCTGTTGATAAATGAACAATCTTCATTCTGATCCTTGTTTCCAGATGCTCATAAATTAAGATTACATTAAAAAAATCTCCCAAGTATGCTGTCCTTTTAGGATCCCAGAAATCAAGTTTCGGGGTTTGTTTATTCAGTTGCTTATTTACTTATTAAGAGAAACCAGGGAATTAAAGCAGATATTCTTACAATATAAAGCTCTTCCATGCCAATTTTTTTTTTCAATCCTTCTTGGCAGCTGATATGCTATTTCCATGTCTGTTCTTTATTATGCTTCAGAAAATATGAGCTCTATCAAGGCTGAACTCTATGGTTATCTCCTCATCTGACTTACTAGTTGAATCATAAGGGATGTAGCTATAATTTGCACACAAGTTTTATGATTGTAACATGGTGAGCCAGGTTAGGAGTTCCATTAATGATCCCCTGAATTTAGATCTATGTCTCTTTGATGTATTCTCAAGTGATGACAAAATCAAATAGAGTGCACACAAAAGCAGGCATCAGTGAAGCTAGTAGATATCTTTAACTCTTGCCTGAAGGAATATTCTATCATATTGGAAAGACATAAATGCTGATTTTTAATGTGCATTTTGATGAAATCTGCCTAATATTTAATTATGGAATAATAATAACTGTGCAAAACAAATTCAGTATATTGCTTTTTTCTACTTATTAGAAGTAAACCATTTAAAACCTTAGTGTCATAAGTGAGACTATGTATTCTCCATCATAATGAGATCTTCTTGTCCAAATAGTATGTAATATTAAATAGTACTTAAACCTTTACTTTGTGCTGTTACATTCTTGTAACTCTTCTTTCTCTTTTTCTTTTTTTTTTTTTGATTTAAAATTATATAGCACCTTTATTTCTAAGAAATTATTTGTCCCTGTTTTAATTATGCTATCTTCTTTTTCCCTCTCCCTTCCATTAACAGATAATTATAGAATATTGTTATTTGTCAGGTGTTCTGATAGGCCTTGAGAAAACAAGTCTTTGCTATCAGCAAGTCAACAGTGAGAAGCCCAGTGAAGAAGTATGTAAACACTAGTCATCTTTGTCATTCTAATTGAGATAAAATACCTGCAAAGAGAGGGGCATTCTACCTGGTGATGAGAGTTAGTTTTAATTCATGAAAGTAACATAAAACTACAAACATAAACACATAACACAAAGTTAGATACAGATCTAAGTTAAAAAGATCACAAGTGTATGACAGCCCTGAAGCTTAATTTTTTCAGCTTTTAGGTAAAACCATCTGTACTTGTATGGACTTGTGTGTGTGTGTGTGTGTGTGTGTGTGTGTGCGTGTGTGTGCGCATGTGTGTGTGTGTTTCTAAATCTAGGCCTTGTTAGGAGGAACAGCAATGGAAAGAAATAGTATTGAAATTCTTTTAGATGTGATTTAACTTGTTGAATGAACTCAGGAAATATAAGCTATATTGTACATTAAATATGGCACCTAAGCAAATAGTCCTAGGGTAAGTACACTTGGCCTTAATTTTACTAAATGCAAAGTTTCAGATTCTTTCAGCCCCTTTTAGCTAATTATTTAAGGAAAAATTTGTTCAACATTCTAACTGTTCCCATCCCCAACCAAAGTATTTCACATCCCCTCGTATATGTCTCTAGTTTACTAGAACTGCCACAACAAAGACTAGATGACTACAAGTTTCTTCTGAGGTCTTTCTCCTTGGTTTATAGATGCATATCTTCTCTGTATGTTTTCACATAGTGTCCGTTCTGTGCCTCTGTGTTTTAATTTTCTCTTCTTATAAGGACATGAGTCATGTCCAAGGACATGATATTAGGACCCACCATAATGACCTCATTATACCTTAATTACCACTTTAAAGATTCTGTCTCCAAATATAGACACGTTCTGACATACTGGAAGTTAGGACTTCAATATGAGTATTGGGGGAATGCAATTCAGCCATAACACCCTAGTATGATGGGGACAGGTCATTACTAAAGTACCCTTGTCATATAGACACAAGACCAGAAATCTGACCCTTCATTATCCCAAATTTTACCCATAATTAATCTTTGTTCTTTGAGATATTGAAATCTCTTAAGCAGCAATATGTTTTGCAGAAAAAAAAAATCAGTGAACCAATCCAACTGTTATCATCCTGGCTAAGAGGAGTCTTATAATGTCCAGAACCCCAGGGATTATAAGTTAGTAGGTAGGAATTTCTTTTTTTTTGTCTAGAGGTTGATAGCAGCCATATAAATTCCACTATATAGGAAATAATTTACATGAGTATATAAGTATAAAAGTCCAGTTCTTCTCTCATTAAAATAGAGACCTTACAAATCTGATATTGTACCTAAGTAAGTAAATGAATAAAAATTGTGTCTAACAAACATGGAAGAATATTAGATATCATAAATACTTACAAATTATGGCTTATTTGTGACCAGCTCTACAATTATTTCAGTTTAACAACTGCACTTCCATTGCCCTTCCTATAATAAGGTAGAAGATGAATACCACCTAAGAACAATATTAAAGGTTAATTATAACTTATACAACATACTGCCAGGTAAACTCACAATACTCATTCATCTGTCTTCTCATTAGTGACTTCGAGATAAAATTATTGATATACTTTAGAGGAATGCTATGACAATATCCTCACATTCATGCCCCAATTATTTCTATTTTTGCAAAATAACTTTATGAACCAACATTTTAACATGTATTTCATACATACACCTTCACATATAGGTACATTTTCAATTATCATTTTATAACATAGATACTTGGATGCCGATTGGATGCTTTGATTTTTCTTGTGAAGTATAGTGGATACTCTATATTGAGTAACTCAGCCATCATTCTTTTCTTTTACAAAGAGTAAATTAGGTTCTGCCTATTAAATATATTTGTATGGAATTTAGAAGGTGGAGGTAAATGGGGAAAAAAACCCCAAGAACATCTACTTGTTCTTTTGGGCTATTTTAGTTTTTCTCTGAAACTGCATTCTAGTGTTTAGTTCCCAGCTTTCTGGGTATGAAAAGATAGGTACATTAGTAGCAATGGCTTTTTATTCTGGATTATGGGAATGGAGTTTTTTAGTCTTGAATTCAAGTTCTGGTGTTCAGATTAGTTTCCTTGGTCAGTTAGTTCTGGAAGACTTCCTGGAGTTTGAGGCTAAGGCCCACTCTTCCTCTAATCTTTCCGATACTTTTGTAAATATTTAATTCTCTGTATTACATCTAGATTAAAATACCTGGTTTTGTTCTTTTTCTTATGCTTTATTTTGGCTGATAACGATATACTATAAGTGAGGACCAGTCTTTAAGGATTGGAATCTGGTTTTGTTGGGTATGAAAGCAGGGAATATTCACTCACCCCTGGAAATGGACTAATATTAATACCTCACATATAGAAGCAAACTAGATGCTTAAATTATCCTCTAGAGTTATCTGGCATAAGACACCTATTGAAGGCAAGTTTTTGGTAGACCTGATGGATAGTTAAAAAACCATTGAGGTGGGGATAATAAAGATAAGAATGAAGGCAGAGCTTGAAAGCCTGACAGAAGACAGAGTTTTTTTATGACTAGACACACACACACACACACACACACACACACACACACACACAGAAATACTCATAGTTATTATTTTTTTTCTTAACTCCAATGTAGTTAATATACATTGTTATATTAGTTTTAGGTGTACAGGATAGTGTTTCATTAGTTCCATATATTACACAGTGCTCATCATAAGTATATTCCTAATCCCCTTCACTTATTTCACCCAGCTCCCCACCCATCTCCCCTCTGCTAACCATCTGTTTTCTGTATGGTCAAGAGTATGTTTTATGATATGTCTCTTTTTTGTCATTGTTCATTTGTTTTGTTCCTTAAATTACACATATGGGTTAAGTCATATGGTATCTGACTGGCTTACTGGCTTATTTCACTTAACATTATACTCTAGATTCATCCATGTTGTTGCAAATGTAAAGATTTCATTTTGTTTTTATATGGTACACTAATATATACCACATCTTCTTTATCCATTCATTATCTTTATCCATTTATCTATCAAAGGACACTTGCTTCCATAGTTTGGCTATTGTAAATATTGCTACAATAAACATAGGGGTACATATATCTCTTTAAATTAGTGTTTTTGTATTTTTTGGGTAAGTACCCAGTAGCAGAATTACTAGATCATAGAGTATTTCTATTATTAATTTTTTTGAGGAATCTCCATACTGTCTTCCACAGTGGCTTTGTACTAGTTAGCATTCCTATCAACAGAGCATGAGAGTTCCTATTTTCCACATCCTCACACATACTTGTTGCATTAAATGTGTACATTACTTTGGGTTCTATAGACATTTCAACAATATTAATTCTTCCAATCCATGAACATGGAATGTTTTTCCATTTCTTTGTGTCATCTTCAATTTTTTTCATCAGTGTTTTATAGCTTTCAGAGTACAGGTCTTACACCTCTTTGGTTAGGTTTATTCCTAGGTATCTTATTATTTTAGGTGCAATTGTGTATGGAATCAATTCCTTGATTTCTCTTTCTGTTGGTTCATTATTGGTGTACATAAAGGAAACAGATTTCTGTACATTGATTTTGTATCCTGCAACTTTACCAAATTATTTATCAGTTCCATCAGTTTTTTGGTGGTCTTTAGGGTTTTCTCTATATAGTATCATGCCATCCACAAATATTGAAAATTTTACTTTTTTCTTACTGATTTGGATGCTTTTTATTTCTTTTTCTTGTCTGATTGCTGTGGCTAGGACTTACAGTACTATGTTTAATAAAAGTGATAAGAGTAGAAATCCTTGCCTTGTTCTGACATTAGGGGAAAAGCTCAGTTTTTCCCTATTGAGTATGATGTTATATGTGAGTTTTTCATATAAGTTCTTTGTTATGTTGAGGTATAGTATCCCCAAGCCTACTTTGTTGAGGATTTTTATTATAAATGAATGTTGTACTTTGTCAAATACTTATTTTTCCATCTTGGAATGATCATATGTTTTTCATCTTTTCTCATTGATGTGATGTATCATTTTGATTGTTTTGTTAATATGACAAAACATGACATCCCAGGAATAAATCCCACCTGATTTTGGTGAGTGATTTTTTTTAATGTGTTGTTGGATTCAGTTTTCCAATATTTGTTGAGGATTTTTGCATCCCTGTTCATCAGATATATTGGGCTGTAGTTCTCTTTTCTTCTGGTGTTTTTATGTGTTTTGTATCAGGATAGTGCTGACCTCATAGGATGAATTTGGAAAATTTCCTTCCTCTTCTATTTTTTTGGAAAAAAAATTGAGAAGAATATATATTAAGTCTTCTTTAAATGTTTGGTAGAGTACTCTTGTGAAGCCATGAGGATAAATACCCATAGGAACAAGATAAAACAACATCAACAAAATCAGAAACAGAGACTACTAACTAATTTGTAGATGGCAAGATACCCAGGAATAAAACTAACCAAAGTGGTAAAATATTTGTACTCTGAAAATTATAAACCACTTGTGAAAGAAATTAAAGAAGACACAAAGAAATGGAAAAACATTCCATGTTCATGGATTGGAAGAATTAATATTGTTGAAATAATCTTATTTCAAGAGACACGTGAACCCTGATGTTTACAGCTGTATTATCAACAATAGCCAAATTATAGAAAGAACCCAAATGTCCATCAACTGATGAATGGATAAAGATATATATATATGTGTGTATATGTATATACACACACATTATATATTATATATATGTTATATATAAAGCTTACATATTTTATATATATATATATATATATATATATTACATAGACACACATACATACATGCACACATACAAACATATTTTTCACACAATGGAATATTACTTAGCAATAAAGAAATGAATTCTTGCCATTTGAAATGACGTGGATGAAGGATTATGCTAAGCGAATAAGTGAGTCACCGAGAGACAAATATCGTATGATTTCACTCATATGTGGAATTTAATAAACAAATGAACATAGGGGAAAAACAGGCAAACCATACAATAGACTCTTAACTATAGATAACAAACTAAGGGCTGATGGAGGGGAGTTGTGGGGGTGATTGTTTGAGTGGGTGATGGGTATTAAGGAGGGCACTTGTGATGAGTACTGGATATCGTATATAAATGTTGAATCACTATGTTATACACCTGAAACTAATATTACACTGTATGTTAACTAACTGGAATGTAAATAAAAACTGGAAAATATACACACAAAAAAGAATAAACAGAGCCTAATCATATAATTTGCTTTATTATAGGTGGAATTCTCACCAATATGTGAAAGTTAAAATAATTGATTTGGAAATAATGTAATGATTGGAATGAGGATACTTCTGTGATAGCAAATTATTCTGAGCATCCTGACCTCAGAAAACACTGACTAATACTAGCTAAAATCTCTAATTCCTTTCCTGATAAATTTATTCCTAAATACATGAGACCCATGTAATGCAACATTTTATTGTTATTTTTGTTATTTAATTTTTCTTTACGTTTTGTTTTAGCAAATCAATCACAATGTTCCTGGTGGCAAATCTCTGCCACTTTTTATTTCCATCAGGCAAATAACTAGTCTCAGATTTAAGCTTGCTCTAAAGGTGCAGGTGGAATATTTTACCCAGGAGGTAAAAACCTACACACCAAAGTAATTGTAAAATGTTGCTAATTTATTTAGGATCTAACCTGATAACTATGTACAACAATATATTTTAATGATGCTAAAATAACTAGAAAAAATACAACTTTAAACTAAGCCAAATACATTAGTGTGGATATACTTACTCATATTCTGGGAAAGATTCTAACAGATTGCTCAGCTGTTTGGCAAGAAATCTAGACCCAGTGGTGTACTCCACTAAATGAAGTGGAGATTCCAGAAATTCACTGTTGTAATGAAAAGGAAAAGAGTCCAAAGGCAGGCTAAAAGCATTGCTGAAGAGATTTGTCATGTACTCACCTGTTTCATAAATATTTCTCCATGAAGATCTGGAGTACACGTCAGGAGGCCATGTTGCTATAGCTGTCCTCTGCAAATGGAAACAAAATTTGAATATTGCTATTGAAATAGGATCTTTGATTATCATGTTGGTTATGTAATTCCAGAATAATAGAGGGCAAGTACTATGGCGTCTGATGATCATAATGGTTAGCCAGGACCCAGTGGTGGATATAATATTTTTAAATGTAGTCATCTTTGGTTTTAGCTAATTGATCATATTTTCTCTAGGATGGAAATAAGTGATAAGCCTATAAAGGGATACTTAATTGTGAAACTAAAAACAGAAAATTCACTTCTGAATAGAGTTCTGAAATGATTCACTAGAGTGGTAATCAAGGACTTTGATCTAATTCTCAGCTATAAGTTATTTCACAGAGCTTGACCTGTGGAGTGAAACTGTACATCTTGAGAAAGGACTGTTAAAACTGCTATAAATATGTTCTCTAATGTTTCCAGCCAGCATTCCCTAAACTGATCAAAGTCCGTCTACAAATATGACTCTATACTGAAGAAAGAAATGGACACCTGAACACTGGTTCTGAACTGATGCCAATCCCCAGGAATCAGAATACAACCATAGTGAGTTGGTCATATGGATGTCTTCTGGAGGCCAGGTGATAGAAATTTGGCCAAATTAAGATTATAATATATGTGACTGTGTTTAAGTTTCATTTGACTGGGCTTTAGAATACAAGCACTAGGAAACTAGGTTGCTGTCTTCAAATATTAGGCTAGTACTCAATTTCTTCTACCTCTGCTGAGTTAATATCTTTGATCATATTGAAAGTTGTACTGAATTTGGTTATTATTACAACTTTGGTTAGACAGCTCATCTCATTTTTCAAACGCTCTAAAGATGAGTTCAGGCCTTTTCTTCTGGGAGAGACATCTAATAAAACACTGTGCAACTAATTGACCTTGAAAAATGAGAATACAAGTAAGTTGGACTTCAAAACCCTAAGATTACAAGGATGCTAGACTTGGAAACTGCTTGACTTAAGGAGCAGGAGATCATGAGAATTGAAACTGAGAAATCAGGGACTGTATAGTCTCAGGACTGAGATTGTAAGACTGCAGATTAAAAAGTAATAGCTGGGGGCGCCTGGGTGGCGCAGTCGGTTAAGCGTCCGACTTCAGCCAGGTCACGATCTCGCGGTCCGTGAGTTCGAGCCCCGCGTCAGGCTCTGGGCTGATGGCTCGGAGCCTGGAGCCTGTTTCCGATTCTGTGTCTCCCTCTCTCTCTGCCCCTCCCCCGTCCATGCTCTGTCTCTCTCTGTCCCAAAAATAAATAAAAAACGTTGAAAAAAAAAATTAAAAAAAAAAAAAAAAGTAATAGCTGGGTTGCAATGCCATGTGAGCCTGAGCGATTGTTGGATGTTGATGATGCAAGACTGTGAGATGCAGGTGTCAGGAGATGGGGAGATTATGAAATCACGTGAATTGTTCCTGCTATCCAGGCCTCTCCCCAGTCTCTGCTTTCTCAGCAAAATCCCCATGTAGGAGAATCTTACAGAAAGCATGGTGTCTGCTTTGGGTGTCACTCTGAACCCAAAAATCCAAAAATTGATTTGTCAAGATTTTCTGGTGTTTCCTAATCTAAGTGAAGAGTATTCATCTTTGCTAGGCTTGTTCTTCTGTCAGCTTAGCACCCAACATTATCATCTGGCCCCAAGTATAAAAACCTCTTGCTCATCTAGGAATGACTCATTCCTATGCAAGTCAGTTCTTTTAGATTTCTTCATGTTCATAACTCCCCCATGGTTTAAAGAGAAGTATGATCTGCTTTCTTATTTTGGTGGTATGAACACTTTCATGCCCATTTGTTTTATATCAGGACCTGTATAATATGTTTTAATATTTGGTGATTATATTGGTTTGGGTTTTCCATAGTACAGAGTTTTTTGTTTTGTCTTTGTCTTCTAATTATTATTCTTTTATCTTTCCTGAAAAATGAACAAAAAAGATAGCAGTATTAAGAAATAACTATTATAATATATGACAAGAATGCATCATATGATTTTTTAAACATCATTATGGCATGTACCTAAAATCAAAGAGTTTCTTTGTAAGTGATGGCTGTCTATAAACAACAGGAATCCCAGTAATACACTCACATTTCCAAGCCATACCTGTCATAATTTTATAATAATATATACCTTGGGAATATTAATGATTTTTAAATAAATGCATTATGTCAATACAAGAAGTCCTGCCCTCCTACAGGGACTGTGAAGGGCAAAGATCAGAAGACTTTCCTCATTTATAGTAGAGAGCAGCAGTTATGACAGTGGAAATCTGATGCCCTGGGTTCAAATTCTGAAACCACAACCAACTGTTTTATAATCTTGACTAATTTAACTAACCACTCTATTCTCTAATATTTAGTCTCTTTATCTGTAAATTAGACATAGCACTACCTTAGAGCATATTGTGGGATGAAATGATATAATGCTGGCAAAGTACCTAGAACTATGCCAGGAAGAAAATGCTCAGTAGATATTAAATATAATTCTCTTTAGAAAAATGACAATAAAGGGGCGCCTGGGTGGCTCAGTCGGTTAAGCGTCCAACTTCAACTCAGGTCACGATCTCGCGGTCTGTGAGTTCGAGCCCGCGTCGGGCTCTGGGCTGATGGCTCAGAGCCTGGAGCCTGCTTCCGATTCTGTGTCTCCCTCTCTCTCTGCCCCTCCCCCGTTCATGCTCTGTCTCTCTCTGTCTCAAAAATAAATAAACGTTAAAAAAAATTTTTTAAATAATAATAATAATAAAAAAAAGAAAAATGACAATAAAAACAAATAACAACTACTTTATGAATGGTACTATACCTTAATGGCTATGCCTGTATTCAGTAGTTTTTTGTTCTAACTCATTTTCTGTGTTGTCTCCAGAGAGATATTTCTGAATGCAAACGTGAATCCTGTCATTCCTGTTTATTGCTCTTTTTTTGACCCCTTTGCCTTTATAAATAGATAAAATAGATGTTTTCCTGAAAGTTTTCTGTAAATAGTTTTGAACTAAATTCTAATTATCTTCTAGTATTTTCTTTTTTGTGTGATTTTTTTTAATGTTTATTTATTTTTGAGAGACAGAGAGCGAGCTCACAAGCAGGGGAGGGGCAGAGAGAGGGAGACAGAGGATCCAAGCAGGCTTTGCGCTTTCAGCACAGAGCCAAATGTGGGGCTCGAACTCATGGACTGTGAGATCATGACCTGAACCAAAGTGGGACACACTTAACTGTCTGAGCTACCCAGGTGCCTTCTACTAGTCTTTTCTAATCTTCACAACTTACAAAGAAAAATACTTTGGTAGTAAAATATAATTTCAATTATTTTCTTTTTTAAAGCCAAATTCCATGATATATTTTCTTCAAAAAATATGTTTTTGAACCTTGGAAATAGTCTTCACTTTGTAATTTGCTCAAATGGATATAAATGTGATTTCATGTCAACTACTTGTATGACCTCAGATTCTCTCTCTTATTCTCTGGCTTAGACTTCAACTATACATGAAGGAATTTTTAATTATGATCACTAAGGTTCCATTCATGCTTTTAAATGCTCTTTATATTAATAATACTTTCTCACTATGGCTAATTTAAACAAATCATTTTAATGCTGTTAAATCATGGAACTCTGAGAATATTATTTAAATATTGATTGCTTAGGGGCGCCTGGGTGGCTTGGTCGGTTAAGTGTCCGACTTCGGCTCTGGTCATGATCTCATGGTCTGTGAGTTCAAGCCCCACGTCGGGCTCTGTGCTGACAGCTCAGAGCCTGGAGCCTGTTTCAGATTCTGTGTCTCCTCTCTCTCTGTCCCTCCCTTGTTCATGCTCTGTCTCTCTCTCTCTCAAAAATAAATAAACGTTAAAAAAATTAAAAAAAATAAATATTGATTGCTTAAAATTATTAATTATTTTAGTAGTTACTCAAAAAGTGTAACTTCCATAATTGAAATAAGTATGGACATTTTGAAGTTAGAGGTTTCTTTAAAACCTAAACTGGTCATTCTTGAAAACTGCTCTTTAAATTGAGGGAATCTAAAATTACTGTAATAGTAACATTATTTTGCAAGGTATATTTAAGTGTATGACAGTCACAAATAATAGTACTTTAAACATTTATCTTCAAAGGAAAGAAAATGTGTGGCCTAGAATGATGTCCATGCAATAAAGCTTACCTGGAGCAAGGATTATGATCTTTGATCTTTCCCCTCCCTTGTTAGAACTCAAGGAGCCCACGGTCAAGTCCAATAGATGTATTCAAGCTGAAGGCACATCATCAAAGTAATGTGCTTACCTTTGCCACTGATAGGGCTGTAGGACTTAATACTGCCTGAAGCACCCAAAGTGAGTTTTTTGGGTCACAACTGAAGTATTATTTAGGTCCTGTTCAAATGTGACTTATCCTTTTGTGGAAGAGATTACCAAATATTTCTTTCAATTTTTTAAAAAGTAAACCAGATACTAAAATTTGAGCGAGCTGTGCATTCAGTGCTTCTGTCTCTCTTCCTTCTCTGGCCAAAACTTAAGATTTCTTAACCAGTATACACTCAATATAGGTATTCCTATTATAGAAAAATCTGTCAGTGTATAATACTCTAAACTTGTGTGTGTGTGTATAAGACAAGAAAACCCCTATCATGAAAAGAATTTTCAACGGAGCATAAAATAATCTATGTGATAATGGCAAATATTTCTTGTGGATAGATGGACTTGGGAGTTGTAATAATTCAAATAACTTATTTTTTTCTTATTTTCTTTACTTATGAGCTATGAAATATACATTGCTTTTCATTTATTTCATTGAAACAGTCTTTTTTTTGATTTTTTTTTTTTTTTGCAGAGTGTGCCTGAGTATGGTGATCTATTATTAATATCAAAAAATTGCACAGTTTTGGTTGAGTTGTCACATCTTATCTCTGTGGCCATGGATGGTGGGTGTCTTCACTTAAATCTGTGTGATGCTCTTAGATATAAACCAAACAAATAGCAACAACAAAAACTCCAACTTCAAGCTTGGCCAAATTATGGTATAGTTAGGAATCTTAAATGGAGATGCATAGGATTGAAGTCTATTACTTGGTTTTATCATTTTGTGAAAAATATGTAAGTGTAGAAGCAGTTATACTTCTTAATAAAGCAGGGGTATTCAATTGATACTTGAGTTCTTTGAAAGGGTAAAACAGAAAGCATACAATGAAATTCATGGTATAGTTTTTATAGTTTCATTTTCAAACACTGAGATAACATTCCTTCTGCTGCCACTATGGGTTATGTTCAGGAATGACTTCTGCTTAGATCAAAAAGCTGAGATGGGGTTGGGGAATGTTTTAAACTTAATTCTATCTCTCCAAAATTCATAGGTGAAGCCCTAACTCCCAAGTGACTACATTTGAAGATAATTACATTTAATTAAAGTTTAGTGAAATTATAATGGTGAGGTCCTAATCCAGTAAGACTGTTCTTATAACAAGTTGAAGAGATATTAGGAGTATGCATGCACTGATAAGTGGCCAGTGGAGGATAATCAAGAAGACAAGAAGCCAAGGACAAATTTTAGCCAAGGAGAAAGGTCTCACCAGTAACCACTTCTGCTGGCACTGCTTACTTGGAATCCCAGAATCCAGAATCTGAGAAATTAAATTCCTAGTGTTTAAGCAACTCAGTCTATGACATTTGGTCATGGTAGCCCTACCTGACTAATACATGGGATATAGGAGTTCTTGGCTGGGAAAGGTATAAAAGCCAACAAAGGATTGGGGTGCTCACATCTGCCATATGAAATGTCACAGAGAGATGCATGAGGCAATATTTTCTTGTACTGCTATTTCAATAGCTATTCTCAGTAAAGGGAGGAAGTCTTATGAACAAATAGTATTTTTTTTGATAGGCTGACCTCCCACATTGTTAATTGAATTTTGGGCTGACTCAGCAACCTTAAGATTCAGAACTTACCAGATATAGTACCTCACATAATACTCCTGACTTAACCTTGCCCCCAGAGAGCACAATGGGATGCCTGAAGGGTGTATCAGCAGAATGGGCTGATCTCAACTAACAAAAACTAAGACCCCTTTTACTTGAGCATAGTTGTCTGCTCGTGCACAGAATTTCATGTAGCATGAGATCTTTGATGTGTTAACTAGCTGTTAAAGGAGCTGTTCCTCTGTATCAAATCTAGATGCTCTATTGATAAAAGCTCACTGCAATGGCTATCTTGAAAAAGAATGAAAAAAGACTGTTGGCAAATCTGTTGGATGATGGAGTGATACTTACTCCCACAGTCAGACTTCAATATGGTAATAGTCTTTTTTTTAAGTTTATTTATTTATTGAGGGGCGGGGGGAGAGAGAGAGAGAGAAAGAAAGAAAGAGAGAATCCCAGGCAGTCTCCATGCTGATGCAAGGTTCAAACTCCTGAACCATGAGATCACGACCTGAACCAAAATCAAGATTCAGATGGCTTAACTGACTGAGTCACCCAAACACTCCAAAGGTAATAGCCTTTTATTCTGATTCTTGACAAAAGATAGGAAAAAAATTAGTAAATTAAACCTTTGGAGTTGGTTTGAAAATATAAGATTATAAGCAAACACAAGTTTATTGTCACCTGAATTCTTTCCTCTTTATTTTTATAGATTTCTCTTTATGATTGTCCAACAGAGACCTTTGGCATTTTTTTTTTGTCCCTTCACATGAACATATGCCAGGCGCAGGCTTTGTTGACTGTAATCATATTTGTCTATCTTCAGACTTTTTCCTTTATAACATTTTATCTGTATGACTTACCAGATACAAGGCATCCCAATAGCATAGTTACCACTAGGAACTCAAAGTTCTGACACTACAGAGTACATACTTTACAAATATTCTGTGGTCCAAATTCACAGCAAGAGATCCTTACAGAAAAAAAAAAAAAATACAAGCACTTTAATAGGCTGTCAGGGATGAATTTTTTTAAGGGACACTTTATCTCTTAAATATCTCGTTGAATATAATAACATGCATTCTAATTATCCATGGTGGGGCGCCTGGGTGGCGCAGTCGGTTAAGCGTCCGACTTCAGCCAGGTCACGATCTCGCGGTCCGTGAGTTCGAGCCCCGCGTCAGGCTCTGGGCTGATGGCTCGGAGCCTGGAGCCTGTTTCCGATTCTGTGTCTCCCTCTCTCTCTGCCCCTCCCCCGTTCATGCTCTGTCTCTCTCTGTCCCCAAAATAAAAAAAAAAAAAAAAAAAAAAAGTTAATTATCCATGGTGTGTGAGTCCCTAAAAAGTACAAAAATTTACTAATCTATCATAGTGTTGCAAGAACAAAATCATGTTGATGTCAGAGTAAGGTAACAAATCATTTGCATGGAAAGGATAATGTATGAAGAAACAGTAGGATAGGGAGAACCTCTATGATCATCTTAAGAACATCTTTTTAAGAAGCAGGTCTGAAACTACTTTTCTTCCTGTCACCTCATGCTCTCCTATCTTTAGTATATAGTGATTCTGAAAGCTGAGGATCTAATGTGAATAGTGAAGGGCAAGATGAGGCAATGGAGTAGCAGAGACAAGGGGCCTGGTAACTCATTTTAAAGTCAAGTATGGGGCTTCATTTTCATTTTTCTCATTCATCATCACACTTTGTGGCACACATTAAATATTTCCTCTAACTGCTCACCAGGTATCTATTCTCTTTATTCTCTAAGCTTTATCTGCCCACCTTCACTCCTGTCAAAGTTTAAATATGACAAAATTAAATCCTGTTTAAAACAAATAATCCCTATTGCTCCGAGGATAGAGACTTAAATCTTTAACATGGACATAGTTATAGTCTTTGTTTGCTTCTCTGCTCTCTTCTTACAGGATGTCCCTCTTGGCACCACATACTCCAGACACATTGGCCCTGTTTTCATTTCTATAGTGTATCAAGCTCTATCTACCACATGATTATTGCACATGTTGTCCTACATCTGGAAAGCTCTTATTCCATCTCTGCTCCTTTCTTTTCCATTTTGCCAAGATCCATAAGAACTTAGCTTAGTTTTCAATCATATGGGGATGCCTTTCCTGACCTCCAAGTCTAAGTCAGTAATCTGTATTACCTTTTCCCATCAGTCTGAGCCCTTTCCATCATAACACAGAGCAGTTTGTATTTATGCATCACTTAGTAATTACTTGATTTATTTCTCTCTTTCCACTATAGAATCAGGGCTATAGCTCTTTGTTCATCTCTGATTATTCCATGCTTAACATGTCTTTCACACACACACACACACAAATTTTTGTTGTGTGAATATTTGTTGAATAAAAAAATGGACTTATAGTTTGAAAGACTATGCATAGTACATTTTCAAAAAGCACTGGTAGTAGGGTAAATCTATTTGTAATATATAGTTGTGATCTTTAAAGGTGTATTTTGAATAATATGCATCTTAAGTAACAAGTGATAAATTGTTAAAGCAATGAAAAAAAATACTTAAGACATTGGAAAACCTGATAAAAATAATAATATGTAATTATTAATGACAACTTTAATAGGTGCAGGGGATAATAATGAGTGATTATGCACCTTGGCATTGATGCCAACATGGTTTTTATGACTACGTTATAACATGCACTAACATTCAAAGTCAAAATTTTGTCCTAAATGATAACTTTGTAGAATGAAACTGTGTATATTTGCTGGAAGCAGCATATTTTTTTCACAGATCAAGTTCCTACAACTTCTTGTAAAAAAAAAAAAAAAAAAAGGAGAGGCCGTCTCAATGTCTTAGCATATTGTGGGCATAATTTCTGATTTTGTCCATTAAACAGATCTAGAGCAAGAGATACGTCATTCTTGTTCTTGATAACAAGCAGATGTTCAGAGCAGCTTGTGTCCAATTATGATACAAATATTTAAAATCTGCATTGATATACAGTCTTCAGTCTTTGTAATCAGAGGCAAAGATGAGAGTGCTTTTTCATAGAATTTATTTTAATGATGCTTTAATGGATAGCAAAAGCTACAATGAATAAAGTCAATGCTGGCAGGTGGCATAAAATCCAAAGATGAACTATCCTCCCAAACTCCACAATGAAGGTTTAGTGGTTGCATTTTATTCACGCTGCTTCTTAATACCACTTAACCACAATGGCCGCATCAACCACACATCACCTCCAATGTTTTTCTAAATTATATTATGGAATAAATGGCTTATAGTTGAATCTCTTGTGGAAAGCAACCAAATGCCACAAGATAAATTAGGTTACCTTGGGGGAATCACATTCAGTACCTTAGTAGTGGAATTTAGGACATGCTGTCCTAAAATATAGCACCTTAGCATATTGAATATTTTAAGCTGAAGAAGTTTGAGAAAATAGCAGAAGCAGGAAGGTCACCCTAATTTTTCCCTAATGCTTCCTTCCTTGAACAGGTCATAAGACACCTCATGTGAGAGGTATCCCGCCTATACCCAGAGGAGAGGACCATTTTTTTCTCCGGAGAGAGGACTCTGAGAAAAATCCAAATAGGTCTTGCTAAGTTTCCCACAGTTTACTATATACCTACATCATATTTTGCCTTATCATATTCCTCCATGACTGCCCACGCTTCATCAAACCTAGTATAAAAATACTCAGGTTTAAGTGGGTCTTTATTTCCTTATGAAAGCTGCTGTGTCACAAAATTTATGTCAAATATATTTGTATCTTTTTCTCTTGTTAATCTATCTTTGTCAGTTTAATTTTCAGGCCTTGCCAAGAACCCCAAGAGGTTTGAGGAAGATATTTTTCTCCCCTACCTACCCTAGGAAAACTAGAACAACAGAAATTAAGAAAATACACCACAAACATAAAAACATTGTCTTTAGTATCTACAGATTTGATTCCTTATCATTTGTATGAACAAGTTTGGATGTGTCTATATGTGCATGTTTGATGTGTGTGGGTTATGATATATGGACTTTCTGGACTTGATAGTAACAATTTAAACAGGTTGTCAGGTTAGGATTCCCTTTATCCAGCCAGAACTCTGTCAAAAGATTGTGATGTGCCTAGCAGAGAGCCTTGAAGACAGATGCTCAATAGGTAATCGTAGAATTGTATTCTCTAAGACTTTGGATTATTGATTACATTCTCCTGTAGCAATTAACTCATAAAAAACAGAGTTCCATTTAGAATAAAGTGAATTACTTAAGAGTAGAAAGCTATTGGATTTCCCAGGATTACCTTCATCAATCCTGACTTATAATGATCTTTTATTTCATCCACTATTCGTACTTTTGTAAGATTGTCTCATTTATCAAACAAGTTCAGAATCAATATTAATTAATTGAACAATTAATTTACCAATTAAATTCTTTGGAACTAATGAAATGAATAAAACCTGGTCTTATCTTATTATATAATTATTTTTGAACATACGCTCTTAGGAATATATGATATCAGTTCTGTTAGGTTCAGTTGTCTCAGTTTGAAACATTCTGAGACCATATGTAAGAAAGGCCCAACCACTCATGTTTTTTAGATTATGATTACTATTACTGTTTTTTACAGAGCATTAGTGGTATATATGAAATGCAGAATATGGTAAGATAATTATCAGGTAAAACTTTTATACCTAATAATGACAAGAAAGGCTATGTCATGATTGTATAAGACTATGTTTTTTTTTTAATGTTTATTTATTTATTTTGAGAGAGAGTGGACACATGTACCGGCACATGCAAACAGGGAGGGGCAGAGAGGGAGAGATGAGAGAGAGAATCCCAAGCAAGCTGACAGCACAGAGTCCAACATGGGGCTTGAACTCACAAACCATGAAATGATGATGTGAGCCAAAATAAGAGTCAGACACTTAACCAACTGAGTCACCCAGGTGCCCCATAAGACTGTGTTTATAGTAATTATTTTCAAACTGTTCATTTATTAGTCTATTATTATTAATTAGTTCCAACTAATGTCAATAATTAGTCTATTTATTGGAACAGATGACTCCAGATTGATTAGTCATTTTTGTCTCTCTGTATGTGAGAGAAAACATTCAACCTTGTTAACAGGCCCTCTGTCTAGAGCAACATTTTCATATATATATCAATAAATAAGTAAAACTTATTTAAAAAATTATCTTTTACAAGAGAAACATAAAGTAGAAGTACTAATTAGTTGTTGTGCTAATTGTTCTTGCATTTATAAATATCTGATGAACATTCTGCCCTAATAGCTTATGCTATATAGCATTAGTTATAGAAATATTTATATTATGTCATATTGTATTATGCTATAATATTAGGTTATAGAAATATTTGTATTATGTTTCTTCAACTTGTAAAAAAAGATTCAGTGCTTTTATGCAACCAAACAGTGCTACATATAAAATATTTGAATAAAAGAGAGTAACCAAATCACTTCCAATCACTTTCCTAATAAATTAACCACCATGGGAAGATCTGCAGAAGTAAAACTGCTTTAAGATGTAATATCTCATAATCAGCATGATTGGGACAAAAAAAATTAATATGTGTTTCTTAGCATTTGCTTTTCTCCTCAACTCATTATTAGGTGTTGTGTGCAGCTGAAAAAGAACAATATCGAAAAGAAATGACAACAGGCATTTGCTTTAGAATAGGGTGGAGGTTACTTAGGCAGTCCAGGAAAAGTGATGTGGGGTGAAAAAGATCATATGAACTGGATAACAGGTTGTTTATAAGGCTGTTAAAACCCAAGGGGAGACTTCTCCATGGAGAGAAAATTAAGAGTGGGTGGGATTTTGAGAAAAGTTTTTTAAAGATACTTTTCATGCATTAAAATTGTTTTCACCCTGATTTCCTGTCCTCAAAAAATGGTTTAAAGATTAAAATGAGTTTTAACTAAGTTTTCTTTGCTGATGTTTGCTTTTTTGAAACTACATTACTTAGGGACTCTGCTAGCTGAGTATCCACTTATATTTGGTTACATGTGCTGATGTCTGTAATGAAACTAGGCATTTCAGTTCATTAAAATGCCTTACATTTTCAGGGGAGAGGGATTATAAATTAGCTTTTTTTGCCTAACTTTTTTCTTGTAAGGATGAGTTCCTTAATGTATTTCCCTTATTATAAATCAAGTTTGGGTAAAAATACTGTGGATGGTCTCATAATAAGCAAAAATATTATACGAATGGGAAAATGTTAATTATACCTAAATAATTTCAATGGAAACAGAATGTTAAGAACTATGAAATATTTCACATAAGTTCTTATGGGTAAGAAGCTAAGAAATTATCATTATCAATATCTGCCTATTTTATCTATGTATCTGTCTACTCACTTATCCATCTATTTATGTAAGTTTATAACAATTTTTCAAAGGTGCAAATATCTGGAAAAACATGATGCTCTGTAATGGAGGAATGATTAAATAATACATGATGCATTCATAATAGAAAACAATATAGGAGGTTTTTAAAAGTGATGTTTATAGATGTATCAGAGACATTCCTATGATTTATTATTAAATTAAAAGAATCTTTATAGTAGAGTGTTTAATATGCTTTAAGTTTTATTTTTCAAGAAATCATGGTGTGTACATTCTTATGTATTTTAATTCTTTTTTTTAAGGGTAGACAATTATATACATGAAAATATACCAAACTAATGAGTACTTTGAATTTCAGGGAGCTAAAATTTGAATGTATAAAAATATATTACCAATTTCTTTTTTATAAATTTCATAGTTTGATTTATTATCATTAGTATTATTTTAAAAATTATTTTGTAAAATCAGTGAAATAGGGGGGAAATCAATATATTTTGGCCAATGTAAGTATTTGTAGTTACTATAAAAACAAATACTGCTTAATTACAAAGATTTTTAAGCTAAGTATGCTGTCTCCAAATTTAAGTGGCTTACAGTATATCATGTTACCTTACAGTACCAAAACAATAAATATGTATTAATACTGGTTAGATTATGAAATTAAACATAATTTTTATGACTGTAATATTTTAGTGGAATTATATTTTAGCCAAGATAAAATTTTATTATTTTCTGTTTCCAAATACCAGACATGTCATACATTATAAGGATAGCAACTTCCTATATTTTCAAGTAGTCTCTCCTATTAAATATTGGAACTGGAGACTAAAAGCCAATAGAGAAGGTGAAGAAGTATGATGGCTGGAAATTTACTGTGTAAGTAGAGTGACCTTGTAATTTATTGTCAGAAAGTGAAGAGGTAGAGATATTTTCTTCTTCTTCTTCCTCTGTTGACAATTATGAGCATATGCATGGCCTTCCCAGATGCAAAGTTTAACATTCTGAGATTCCCTGGCATTTTACCCATTTTTAGGGTTGTAGAGAAATTTTAAAGTGATCTGTTGTTTCTTCCTCTCTTCTGACCCTGGACAGCAACAGTTCTGTCTTTCTATGATAGTAAAATTGAAAACTAAGGCAGTCACGTAGACTTTTGTCCTCTAAGATTTTGTAAGCAATTAATTGACTATTTTTATCTTAAACCAGTCCCTAAATGATTTGAGACACAATTGGAAGCAAAGAGATTAGTTGTGTGCCACTTGTAGTAATCCAGGTGGGAGATATTAGTAATAGGAAAGTGACATGGAAGGTCATATTTAGGAGAAAGTTAAGGTAGAACTAACAGGATTTCCTGATGAGTTAAATGTAGGATTGGAGGAAGAAGCCAGGGAGAACTCTAAGGTCCCATGGGATGCCAACAGATGCCATTAAGAAAAGAAGAGATCATCAGAAGAAACTGATAAGGCTTTAATCAGTGATGTAGCAGGAAAGCCAATGGTGGTATTCTGATGCAATGTGAAGAAAGTGCATCAAAGAAGAGAATCATCAATTCGGTCAAATCACCTTTAAATCAGTAAAGATGAAGACTAGTCATAAACATGAGGAATAATAGTTGGATTTAAAAACATAGAAGCATAGATATACTTGACAAGAACAATTTTAACATACTGATGAGGACTAAAGGAGTAAAGTAACTTACATCTAGATTCGGTTGTATGAAAGTTGCAAAATAAAATAAAATAAAATAAAATAAAAAATAAAATAAAATAAAATAAATAAAATAAAATAAAATAGAAACTATCAGAATTTGAGAGAGCTGCAGGGAGCACCAGTGCCTTCAAGGAAGGGCAAATTTCTGTTAGAGTAACAAAGTTATGGTTAGTTATGATCAGAAATCAGTTTGAGGATGAATATCATAAAGCAAAGAGGAAACATTTTAGGAGTTGAGAAGGGGTGACATTAGGAGACAGAATAGGTATTTGAAGACTTACACAGAGAGTAGGTGCAGGGGTTAAGGATGACCTGATAGTTTGGGCCATCTTCTGTTGACTGATATAAAAAGAGGGTAAAAGATATAATAATCTCATAATTGGGGTCATCTAAAACATATATATTTTAATATTTAATATTGTATTATATATATTAATGTGGCTATATGATATATAATGCATATGTATATAATTTAATATCACGTATACACACATATATATGTACACACAAATATGTTCATATTTATGTTCCTTATTCTCTATTCTCATCACAGCAGCATTCTGATTATTCCCTTTTCATAAATGCTAGTCCCACAAACCACCAATTTTTCAAGTGTCCTGTACCTTTCCCAGAAGAGAGAATACATGTTACTTGCTCTGAGTGATTGCTTCTGTTACAGCACTTTCTAACTGGTGCAAATCCAAAGCTTAGGGAAACGGCTGTTTGTATTGTTCTCCTTTTGTGAGCCAAATGGAAAATAGCAGTGTTTTTAAACACCTGTTTTGAGATTTCTCTAGTTACAGAAAATAGTTGAGCATGATACAGATGAGCAGTGAGAACAAAGTGAACCCTCAAAGAATAATACAATGATACTCAGCTGTGAAGCAAAATTAAAACAAACAAACAAAAATTGCTTGGAATTTTTAGGAGCAGGTACACTGAATATTAAATAAAACATTTCCTAAACTACTGCATTTGCCTAGACTCAGGATGCCACTGTTACTTGGAGTGTGACTTTTCTCTTTTTGGGGGAAAGGGGCGCATTGATTAGAATAATAATCAATATGTAAACTTGTTGTAGTTGCATTAACTTGTTGTAGTTGCTATTGTTCAAAACTATGATTTAATCAGTAGTTTCCAATCCTGGCTATGCTTCATGAACACAGATTCCCAGACCGTACCCCATATGTGTCAAACTAGAGTCTCTGGATGAGTCTCATGGTCAGATTTTAAAAGGTCCTCTAAGTGATAACGCCCTAATGCACATTGGAGTTGGAAAACACTGATCAAACTGATATGAAGTTCATCTTGCTCAAAAATACTTTTAGAAAAAAACATGCAATGACACATGTAAGATGTCTTTCTTTCTTTTGATTATGGACCAGTATCCAAAATATATGATTAACCATTTGAAACACTGACACCTCGACTTGAATTAGTTTATTAATTACTAATTAATTGATTGATTAATTATCTGACAGATTCTTTAGGGTGGCAAGTTGGGTTACAAGTAGTGTAGGGTGAAGAGGAGATAACAAATGTGATTATGAAAGCAGGAGGGCATAGTAGGCAATTCTTGAATTTACACAATTGTATATGACACAGCTCAAGCTAAACAAAGGGGCCAAGCGGGATATCTGGGTGGTTCAGTGGGTTAAGCATCTGACTTTGGCTCAGGTCATGATCTCATGGTTAGTGAGTTTGAGCCCAGCATTGGGCTCTCTGCTGTCAGCACAGAGCCCACTTTGAATCCTCTGTCCCCTGTTTTCTCTGCCCTTGCCCTGCTCTCTCCCTCTCTTTCTCTCAAAAATAAACATTAAAAAAGAAAGGAAAGGAAAGGAAAGGGAAAGAAAGAAAGAAAGAAAGAAAGAAAGAAAGCAAGAGAGAGAAAGAAAGAAAGAAAAAGAGAAAGAAAGAAGAGAGGAAGGAAGGAAGGAAGTAAAGAAGGCAGGCAGACAGGCAGGCAGGAAGGGGCAAGCTCCACCTAACATTCAGTTGTGCTAGAGCATGGTTGACTGCATTATAAATACATTTTCCCATGAGAAAAAAATGACCAAGATAACTAGGGAGGAATCTACTATTGCAAGTGATTTCTTCTTAGTCTTGACCACATTGTAGTTATTCTCAGTAATCAAATATCACAAAACACACTGTGTGGTGTACACAAGTAAATGGGGTCAAATACTACTGGCTAATTTGTTAGAAAACTCATGCCATGTTTCTTCACTGAATCATGAGATACTCATAAGCTGGGGCAACATACACAGCAGTTGCATGAAAAGACATGACATGAGCCTGAAAATCTGCCATCCAAATCTATCACTGTTCATAAATTCTGTAATACCATTATTATTTTTATTGCCATTCTGTCAAACATTGTGCTGTCTTCTACATAAAATGTAAGTACTCTTATGCTAACTAATGTATTTCTTTACTAGCTTATTAGATATCCATTTTAATATGTTTATATATATTTATATAAGTATATATGATATATTAATATACTTATGTTGAATACCAGATAGGAATAAAATGAATGAACACCAAAAAGAAGGAAGACCACCATTTTTTTTACAGTAATACTTTCACTTAAATGAGTCTCTTTTTGTTGGTCATTATTTCTAATAACATGCACTTTTACTGCCTTCCTAGAAGTAAAGTAGGTATTTGGTCATTGCCATTGTGTACAAACCCAATATTCAGACTCCTCAGATACCCTTAACATATGGCATTCCTGTTCCCATCTCATTTACAATGAGGATGTGTATTTTTAAGAAAAATTCTCCAAAAAAATTTTTTTAGAAACTGATAACTGCTTACCTCGTTGGAACAAAGCTAGAGTTTATATTTTGCTTTGTGCTTTTGGATATCTTTGGTTATATAATATTTGTGAAAGAAAAAAATATACAATTTTCTTTAGAGAAAGGCAAAGTAAATTTAATTATTAATTTGATATTCTATGTGGGATTTTAAAAATCAAACCAACAGAATACCTAAAACTTGCTTCATATGCCTTGCACTGGAATTTGACCTATCTTGTGAGACGGTGGATATGGAGAGAAGAGCAAAAAAGCACATAGAGTTTGGCCCAGAGGCATCTATTTTTCTCTGAGCTAACAGATTGTTTTCACAAACCACCACACAGCTTGCCAGGATTCTTGCTCTGCATTCTATGCCATTCCTTGCAGGGTCAGTGGATAATAAAGTTTCCCCCAAACATTATCTAATCCTGGGTGAGGCTTCTAGCTTTATTGCAATCCCTGTACTGGATGATAGAATATGACTGGTATTTGGCACAGCTTCTCTGGACTGGTAAAACATGAGTCGGGAAGAAGTATTGCTCTGTGAATTTGTCTCAGCTGCAAAAGACATTTCTCTCGTTAGTCAGACTTCTGTTTGTCCTTTTGCACACATATAACTGGGGACAAGAATAAATCAGGAATATTTAAATTGATCAAAATTCATGTTTTATATGCACATTTCTCAACTTAGTCCAAAAAATGTAATCTTCAGAGGTACCAAATACCCTAAATAATACCATAGGTAATTTCCAAAATTCATAGTTAAATTTGATAGCTTTTTATTTTTTTATTTTACTGATTTTAAAAATATTGGTATAAAATGTAAAGCTGAAATTATATATGAAAGCATGAGAAGAGTGGTTTGAGTTAATATTTATTTTTAGAATATCTGAAGGGCATATGATTATAATTCTGATTTGAGAAGATTTTAATATAAGTTTTTATCGTTTCTTGAGGCAATTTTCTTATCTTTAGGCCTAAGAAAATCTATTATAATGCTATCACAGCCCAAATTCTAAAATTAAGTCTATTGTTTTTCCTGTACACAAACTAATAATCAGTTCTATATTTTCAATGAATGAGGTCGTAAAAGTCTGACATTACACTGGATTATTTTCTAGCTCCTAATCTTGTGTACCAACATGACCAATTTGTACTTTTCAATATCCCATATATTCTCTTTAGTGTGCGAAATTACCTATTAAAAAAAAAAGAATGACAAATAAGAGTGTACAGTAAAAATAAGCTTAAATAGTTAAAAATGATATCTAAATGAATTTATATTTAATATAAAGTATAATATTTATCATATATAATAGTTAATGCAATTATGGCATAATGATGGTTTTTTTGTAATTCATTGATAAATATTACCAGTGAAGGATTTTTCTATCACACAAATAGGTTTTATACAATGTGATCAACATGGATTTCTTTACATTTGAACATACTGCATATAGAAGTGAAATTATTTGTTGTGCTCTGTGTTTATTAGCTTAAGCTACCATAACAAAATATCATGAACAAGTGACTTAGGAGATTGTTTTTTCTTCATAGTTCTTGAGGCTAGAAATCTGAAAGGTAGTTCTGGAGAGTTTGGTTTCTGGTGAGGGCTCTGCTCCTGGCTTGGGTGTGGTTGCTTTCTTGCTGTGTCCTGAAATGACAGAATTTCCCAAACCTGGGGACAGATGTGGACATCTAAGTTCATGAAGCTAATACATCATCTTATTATTTCAATCCAAAATGGTCTTCTCTAAGACAAATTATAATGAAACTGTCACAACTCAAAGACAAAGAAAGAATCCTAGAAGCAGAAAGAGGAAAAAAATATTTTAACCTACAAAAGAACCCTCATTAAACTATCAGCAGATTTCTCAGGAAAAACCTTTGAGGCCAGGAAAGAGTGGGGTGATGATACATTCAAAGTACTGAATTAAAAACATTGCCAGCCAAGAATACTCTATATGGCAAAGTTACCCTTCAGAAATAAAGAAAAAATAAAGGCTTTCCCAGATAAGCAAAAACTAAAAGAGTCTGTCATCACTACACCTGCCTTAGAGGAAATGCTGAAAGGAGTTTTTCAAGCTTGATGAAAAGACACTAATTAGTAACCTGAAAATATATGAAACAATAAAACATACTGATGAAAGTAAAGATACATTCTGAGATTCATGAAACTATTCTGTAATATGATGGTGGGTTAACCTCTAACAAACTATGAAGATTAAAAGAAAATACTATTGAAAATAACTATATCTGCTGTAATTTGTCAATGAATACACAATATAAAAAAGAGGTAACTTGTGACGTTAAAAACCTAAATGGGAGGAGGGAGGGTAATTTCTGTATAAACTTGAAGTTAAATTGCTTTCAGCATAAAATGGACTGTTAAATCTACAACATTGTTTGTGTAAACCTTATATAACTGCAAAGAAAGAACCTTTATAAATTCACAAATAATGAAGAGAAAGGAATCATAATGTACCAGCAATGAAAATCAGCCTACAAAGATAGGCAACAAAAGAGGAAAAGAAGAACGATGGAACTACAAAACAGTCAGAAAGCAATGAACAAAATGGCAGTGGTAAATTCTCGCATATCATAATTATAAATTGTTCGATTTCTCTAATCAAAAAGTGTAAAGTAGTTGCATGGATTACCGGGGGCAAGAAGGAAATCTTGCCTATTTGACAATATGGATGGACCTTAAAGGCATTATGCTAAATGAGGTAATTCTGTGAGAGAAAGGCAAACAGTATATGATATCATTTGTATGTGGAGTCTAAAAAAAATGCACTTGTAGAAACAGTAGAATGGTAGTTACTGGGAGCTTGAGAATAGAAGAATTGTGGGGAAGTTGATCAATGGGTACAAATTCCCAATTAAAATATGAAAAAGTTCTGGGGATCTAATGCACAGCATTGCGATTATAGTTAACAATGCTATATTATATACTTCAAAGTTTTTGAGACTACATCTGAACCTCATCACAACAAAGAAATAATTAAATGACAGGATGGAGGTTTTAGTTAAAGCTACCATGGTAATCGTATTTTAATACGAACATGTATCAAATCAACATGTTGTATACCTTAAACTCATGCAATGTTATATATGTCAATTGTGTCTCAATTAAAATGAAATAATAAAGTTAGTGAGCTATGTGTATGAATCCAAAATCTGTTTCAGTATTAGATATGATTTTAGTATTTAACACAGATATTTAGAAATCTTGTCACAAAAAAAAAAAAGAAATCTTGTCACATTGGTGATTTTGAGTGATGATTCTCATTTTTAGCTTGCAGTGTTCTTACACATTATGTAGCAAATGATTAAAAAAATGTGTACTTCTCAAGCATCTGTTAAATATTATTTAAAATTCTGTTTTATTTTTGATTTATATAAGCTATGTCCTCAAAATATACAGTCTTCTTGATGGTAGAGAATCTGCATTATACGAATTTTCCATCATGCAATTCAGTGAAATAAATAATGCTTAATTATACTCATTGAATTACATTAAATTAAATTGAAATGAGATCAATGTAATTTGCCATTTGCCAAAGAAAGCTGTTTAACCTTTATTAAATGTTGCTCTTTTTGCACAGGTAGTGATATTGTTCGGGATTTTTTAAATACAAAATACCACATCCATTTTAAAATAATTTTTAAATGTCATTTTACATTATTTAGAGTAAATGGACCCAACTTTGCCAAATATTTTATACTAGCAGGAGATTTGGCCAATATATACCAAGGTCTCAGTTCTTACCAAGATTTTCATACCTCTACTTTTATGTATTTATAAATATATGTAAATTTTAAATAATGCAGATCATGTGGACTATCAGTTCAGTCTCAAGACATATTTATGAACTCTGTTGATTATTTTTGTTGCAATAGTTATTTTTATTTCAGTGAGAATTCAATAGTATTCATGAATGAGCTCAATATGGTTCCTTGGTGGCTTGTCAGTGAGGAACTATCTATGTTTTTAATATCTTTTGAATAATGGTTGGGTTAACTGAGAGGAAAATGAAAAACTGTCGATAAGAAGATACAAGCTAAGGAAGCTGCCTAAATCCTCTCTTCAGTACAATTTTGAATGAAGCATTGAAATACAGAGAAGTAGAAGAACTGAATTCAGTTTCAATTCAGAAAAAGCTTTTGCCTAGGGTTGATTTGATGTAATGATCAGACAAAGAATGAAGACATTTCTGGTGTAGAAGAAATGGACAAAATTTAAAAACCAACTAGAAGTGAGTAAGTTGTTTTTTGTTGTTGTTGTTGTTGATGGTGGTGGTGGTGATTTTTGTTTGTTCGTTTGTTTTTGTTTTTGTTTTGTTTTTTTTTGTCTCAGACTCATGTAGTGAAGCCAGATAGTAGTCCTAGGAGTCTTGTATTTATATGAGTTCAAGAGTTCATATGTTCAGGAAATTGGTCAAATAAACAGAATATTCTATGTGCTAAGAGAGAAACAAAATATAAAACGAAATATATAATATAAATTTTAATGTATATTAAAAGAGAACAAAACAAAAATTATAACAAGTAGAGGTCACATACAACTAAGAATAATAAATAAAAATGAAATGTATTGTTTATTGAAATATGTAGAATAGGCATCTCTTAAAAAGAAATTTAAGATGAGAACACTGATGTGTATAAGGCTAGATACCCATTGAATAAACACTGTTTCACCTTAAAAATATTTGATTCAAATTCCTTGTGATCAGGTGACCTGACCTCTATCAAAAAAAAAAAGAGGATGTATTATTATTTTACAGTTCTTCATAAATTTTTTATCAGAGGAAATCTAAGAAAACATTAGCACAATTTTGTGTGTACTCAGAAATGGGTTGCTCCTATTTTAGATGATGTGTTGGGATGATTTTGCCCTGAATCTAACAAAACCTAGGATTCAAAATCTTTCACTTGTACTGGTCATTCCAAAGCCCTGTACCTAAATTTGTGTTTATAATTTTATATTCTTGTGGAGGGTTCCATGATTTAATAGGCTTCAATGCTCACAAAACTTAGATCCACTTATGGAGATTTAGTCTAGATAAAGGTAACATGAAGAAAAATCAAAAACATAGTCATCATTATTGTAAAATATTCATGCTTCTTTTTCTTAGCATTAACTGTTTCCATGTTAGTAAGGCATTTCAAATCACTAGTTTTCAAGATGTCTGTAATATCTTTTCAGTATCTGTGTAAGAAAAGGAATGAATTGCTGGAATAGCTTTTAGATCAGACTGATAAATGCTCATCAGGATTGTTCACAAACAATTGAATTGCAGCAGCACTCTTCATATTTCTAATGTTGAGCATCTATAGTAATTCTTCAATAAACCATTGTTTTAAAAGAATATTTCTAACTTGGAGTAAAGCAATTGCAGTCTTCCAATAGGCAGAATGTTGACTTTAAAGAAATAAGTTAAATTTAACTTTTGATTCTAAACTATATTTTTAGATATATTGAGCAAATAGCAAATGACAGTTTTAGCATCAAAATGCCAAAATATGTATGCATGTGTTTGTGTGTGAGTGTGTGCGTGGAGAGGGTGGGAAGGGTGAGTGGCAGAGAAGAGGGAATGATACTAGGGTAGAACCTAAGGCAAGAGGGAAAAAGGCCAATCACAGAACACAGAGAGATCTTAGCTTCAGAGCTAGGCTGTTATTATCTTAGGGACTCCAGAGGAAGTGTAGTCCTATCTATGTCAATATATGAGTCTTAAAGTCTTTGGCTCCACAGTCTCCTTGCTAAATAGGATCTCCCTAGAAATTGGAGAATCCTATTCACCTGGGTCTAAAAGAAAATCCAGGTAGTAAGTCTCTCCCCATTTTAGCAGTTGTTTTACTTCCTTTGGGCTACTATAACAAAAATACCACAGATTGGATGGCTTAAGCAACAGACATTTATTTCCCACAGTTCTGGAGGCTGGAAAGTCCATGATGGACTCTCCATCTGCTCTAGCAGAACTGGTGTCTGGTGAGAGTCCATTTCTTGATTCATAGACAGCTCTCTTCTGCTGTGTCCTCATGGCATGCGTCACATGGCAGAAGGGACAAGGGAGCTCTCTGTGTTTTTTTTTTTTTTCATAAGTGTACTAATGCCATTTATGAGGGATCTACTTTTGTGACCAAACGATTTTCCAAAGGCACCACTTCCAGATACCATCTCACTAGTGGTTAGGTTTTAACATAGGAATTTTGGGAAGACACAAATATTCAGGCTATAAAAGAACAGTCAACTCTTACTCTCACCAGATTCTTTCCAGAGACTGTTTATTCCTCATAAAGAAATAAATAAATCTGTCTTAGAAAGACAAGTGTTTTCTTGTATTTCTAAGAGGGCCAATTGCTTATATTCTTAAGAATTAAAAAAAAATAAGAATTGTTTTGCATCCTTTTAAATTCACTGTCAGTACTGCTGTTAGTATTTTACTGTATTTGTAAGTAACATCCTCAGTATACATTCTGTAGTGAAGGAGGGAAAATGATAACACTTGTGTTATTTCATATACAAAATACGTATGGACCTATTTTCTTCCACTGACATAATATGGAACTTCTGTTATTTTACAATACACCTGTGACCTACATATTCCACCTTACTTTCTATTGTTGTATCTACAATTTACTATCTGTATTAACTACTTATGCTAAATTTGAGCTAAATCTATGGTTCCTAGACATGTTCTGCATTCCTACACATATAGCATTTACATAATGTACCTCTGTAAACATTGATTATATTTAAGCCTGCCTCAAATGTATTTGTCCCTCAGATGATCTTTCCTGAGCCCCAAAGGAAAGAAACTCTTCTACGCTTAATCCCCCTACTGCTTTGTATCACTCCTTGTATAACTATTTTGCTATATCTTTAGGCTTGTGTGTCCTAGTTTCACTGTGACTGATTATAAATGGCCAAAGAACAGAGGCTGAGTCTTATTTATCTTTCCACTTTCACCTTTATCCACATCACTCCACTTATGTCTGAAATTATGCAGGGGTGATATTTAACAGATACAAACTGACTACATGTTAGGTGATGCATTTTATCATTTGCTCTTTAAGCATTTAATCTATTATTTAATCATTTAATCTATTATTCCGTTTAACTCAAACAGCCCTGTACAATAGGTATTAAAAGTATTTAGTTTTACAGAGGAGAAAACTAAAGGATACTCTATCAAGGTTAAAAGAGGTGCTCCAGTTCACACAACTAGAACATGAAAAGAGCAACATTCATGAAAATACATCCACTAGCCCAAACGACCCTGAAATTTCCATACGCTCTCCTATTGTGGGTTGTAAGGTTAAGTATTTATCTAAACACTATGAGTTTCACTTAGTTTCACATGCCAGTCTTCTTGGCATGAATAACATCTAAAGAGAAAGGGAAGGCAGCAATAAATTCAAATACTAATATGATTATGCTGCGAATAACTAAGATTTTAGGGAAAAAAGTTAATATTTTTTGGTATGAAATATAACTTACCTTTCCTCCAGAAAAAAAAAAAAACAAGAACACATAAGTTTACAGCCTATTTCATATATAAATATGTTTTTCTTTTTTGGAGGGGAGGTGTATAACAACATGGTGAAGTGTTCAAAGTACAAAATTAAGTAATCTGTAAGTATTTACTTTGAAGTATGTAGATACTCATGTAACTACCAAACTATAGAACTATCAAACTATGGAACATGCCTAGCACCCCTGAAAGGCTTGTTAGTGACCTTCCTTGACATATCAGAAATAACACATTTTCTGTCTCCTATGACCACATACTAGCTTTATCCATGTTTTGAACTTCATACAAATGGAATTACACAGCATGTACATTTTTTCTTTCTCTAAACATAATATTTGTGAGATTAATCAATGTGGCATATGCCACATTCTTATCACTCATTTGCATTTGGTTTACTTCCAGTTTGGGGCCATTGGGAATGAAGCTAATAGGAAAATTTGTGTACATATCTTTTTAAAATGATTTTCTTAAGTTTTATTTTAATTCTAACATTCATAGTTAATATGCGATGTGATATTAGTTTCAGGTATACAATATAGTGATTCAACAGTTCTATACATTACTCAGTGCTTATCATGATAAGTGTACTCTTTAATCCCTATCACCTATTTCACCCATATCCCCCAGCCACCTGCCCTCTGGTAACCATCAGTTCTCTATAGTTAAGAGTCTATTTTTTGGTTTGCCATTCTCTCTCTCTCTCTCTATTTCTTTGCTCATTTGTTTGCTTTCTTAAATTACAAATATATGTGAAATCATATGGTGTCATCTTTTTTTTTTAATCAACTCATGTACCCATTTTCCTTGGGTATATCTCTAGCAATGGAATCATTGAATCAGAGAGCAAGTGCACAAGCAACTTAGGTAAATTGATATTTCCAATGGAAAGGACAACATATTCATTGATAAGAAAGCAATGACCATATACTGGAATTCACAGATTTTACTTTAGACTTTGTCAGCACAGTATAAATAATATGTTGAGTTCTTGAATTTTGAATTAATAGTTTTGGTTTTTTAATATATTTATTGATAAAATTGACTTATTCTACCTTACTGTACATTAATGTATTCTACATTATTTTGATATAAATATGAAGAAAAAAGATGATAAGATTGGCACATAATAGTTTTGTCCTCTATAAATTGTTTTTATTTTTATAAATCATGACATACAGGATAAATAATTTAGTTGTAGTTTTAATATTTTTGTGAAATTCCTGGATATATTTCCTTCATTGATTTTTCATCCATTACAATCTTCTCACCCTTAAAACAAGACCTTGATACCCCATTACTCCACAGAGGTGTGTGGATTCTGCTTAGAAACAAAAGAAAAAAAAAAAAGGATTCATGCTGGTGAGGGATGTAGAGAGGGCTTTGGATGATTAAAAACAAAACTGTATCAGAAAACCAGACTTTCATCGTTTTCCATTTCTGCACTTTGGTCCAAAAAGAAAGTGGGAATTACTGAAAAAATGGACACCTCAGGAAGAGAGGAAAGCTAAAAGCAGATGGGCATGTGGCCTTCTCATTTTGGATTCTGGAAGAAACAATATCACAGAGTGTTTCATACAGAATGGAGTCCTTTTGTAACATGAGAATGGTATCATAGTCATATGTAAAAGGTGACAATTGAAAAAGTGTGCACCTGCCATAGTGTTGCTTTGGTGTGAAGTGAGGTGATTCTGTAACAATAATTATGGAGTCAACTGCTGAAGCCATGGACAGGATGAGGCACTTGCCTCATGGGTTTCAGAGAATCTGCACTATTATAAAGGAGGTGGGCCTAGGCAACCTTAACAGGGTTGAACTGGAAGAACAGGATGAAGGACCAAGCCTGAGTGGGCCAAGAAGACAGAAACAACAATCATGAATACTTCAAAAGTCAGGATACAAGTTAACAAAATGAGATCAAGTGTCATAAGTAAATGTTTGAGAATATAAAAGAGATATAAAAGAATCACTTAGAAAAGATAACGCCAGGTGCCTTGACCCACTGCAGTAGAATATGTACATTTTGTGTGATATCCAAAAATCAACTTAAAAAAGTATTTTATTTTTTTATTAAATTAAAAAAATTTGATGTTTTTTATTTATTTTTGAGACACAGACAGAGCATGAGCAGGGGGAGGGGCAGAGAGCTAGGGAGACACAGAATCCGAAGCAGGCCCAGGCTCTGAGCTGTCAGCAAGGAACCCCATGCGGGGCTCAAACTCGTCAACTCCAAGATCATGACCTGAGCTGAAGTTGGACGCTCAACTGACTTAGCCACCAAGGTGCCCCTAAAATTTTTTTTAATTTAATGTTTATTTAATTTAGAGAGAGAGACAGACAGACAAAGTGCTAGCAGGGTTGGGGCAGAGAGAGAGGGAGACAGAATCTGAAGCAGGCTCCAGACTCTGAGCTGTCAGCACAGAGCCCCATATGGGGCTTGAACTCACGAACTGCGAGATCATGATCTGAGCAGAAGTCAGATGCTTAACTGAATGACACCCAGGCACCCCAACTTATAAAAATATCTTGAGGGGAAATGGGGGGGAGAGAGTTAAGAAAATATAAAGATCCTCAATACAGAATTTTAGCCTTAAATTGGAATGTAAGTTCAAGTGAAATGAACCCAAAATAAAAGTGTTAAATTGTCCAGCCATCTAAACATTACTGGTTTGCTATTTCATTTTTATTCTAAGGAGAATCTCATATTTCTCTTCCTACCATCTTCTTTCTTTCCCTCCCTTTTTGCTTTTTTCCCCTTCCTTTTCATCTCCTTTCTTATTTAGATTTTTTTGTTTAAAGTTTATTTTGATTATTTATTTGTTTATTGCTTTTGAGATAAGTAATTGTACTTATGATTTTAAGCAAAATGTAGGTTGAGCCTTCTAGTAATTTTATGGTACAAAGTGCCTATTGCAAGAATGATTTAGAAGGCAGTAAATGACAACATAAAATGTGAGCATCTTTTAAGTAGGCATAGAATATTTAAAATAGATAGCATGTGGGTTGATTGATTAATTAATTGCAGACTTTAAATGGAGTCAGAAATTCTACATCAAATAATTCCTCCACATTACGTTAAGTTTATAAGGCCTTCCTATAGACTTACCCTGTTTAAAATTTTTGTACTCAAGTACACATCTAAGGAGGGTTTATAATGTCTGCAAGCTTTTCCAAGCAATCAGCAAAATTAAAGACATACATTAATTTGTATTATTTTCTCCTGCTCCCTGAAAGGAAGTTCACTCCACGTCAGCAACCTGTTCTTTTATCCATTCTCTGTTAGCAAGCTATCTTTCGGGATTTCAGTCAAAACAAAGGCAATTTTAACTTTCACAAGAGCCACATATTCCTTTTTCCCCAACTTTTTATTATAAAAATTTCAAGCATACAGCAAAGCTGAGATAATGGTATAATAATCACCTGCATATTCACTACCTACATATCGACATGCTTACTCTATCACACACCTGTCCTTCTTTCTACTATCCATGAATCCATCTTGTAATTTTTTTTATTTTTCAAAATAAGTTATGAAAGATTGCACTTATGAGAATTATGTATACCACATGCCATAATTAAGTGAATTCTATGCTGTGTCCACACATTTAATCAAAGTTTTAAATGTTCATGAATTAGAGAATACATATATCTGACCCACTACTGATCTATACCTAGAAAAAGAAAAGATATGAAAAATTGAATCAAAAGCAAACACTCCTCTGTAATATAAATCATGATCTCAGTTGACCAATAATTCTTTTGTAACCGTATAGTACTTCTAATTTTCAAATACCTTGGGCTTATATGTGCACTATAAGTGATTGCACCAAGTGTTTGCCACCATTTTATGGCTTTGGCGCACAAATGCCCAAGCCATAAAAGCAGAAGCTGAAAGCTTATCTTCTGATTCCAAGTTCTGTGCTCTGCCATTCTGCTCCAGTGTCACCACAGTTTTTCTGTTGTAAATTAAAATTAGAATTCAGTACGTGCAACATTTATTTCCCACTTTGTCGTGTGTATTATACCCGTCCCTTTCATTCCTTATTTAAATTTTGTCACTGAGTTCACACTAATACTACAAACATCTGTAGGGTTACTGCAAAGTGCTTTAAACTTCCTATACAAAAGTTGCTTTTTAAGTAGTCTATAAAGTGGTTTCATTAATGAGCATATTGCTTGGCATTATCAGGTATTCTCTGTCAAGCATTTTTTTAAATCACCCTTTTTCCTCAGAACATGCTGTTTTTTTGCTGCTGTAGACAGTCTGTCTCATACGTAAAGTTAAAAGAAGACAGTTTTAAAAGAACGTGAGCAGAGTTTAGAAAGCCAGCATTTTTGTCAGTGTTAAGTAAAATATGCTAGAACTAGAGAAAATCTCCTGATAAAGGGTCCAGAAGCTTCTCTGCCACCAAGGAAGTCAAATGTCCAAATACAACATCAGGAAATAACAAAGCTGTTAGCAGTTTTCCTGTACCTGCTATGGAGGCAAACCATGACCTGTCTTCCTGAAATTACACCAGGAAGTATTTCTGGCAGCCTCCCTGAAGACAAAAATTCTTCCTCCTGAAATGTATTACATTGGAAATTTGATGGAAAAAATTGAAAATAATTCCGGCAAATGCAAGAATTTCTCTGGGTTATATACCATGGGCTCAGTCAGAAGTCAAAGGAATATATGGAAGTTATATGCATATCTAATTTTAATAGAAAGGCCAAGTTGTTTTTTTACGGGATTTGCATTATCTTAAATCCCTGTTAAAGGTGAATAAATGATATGATTTTATCCCATCCTTGCTATCACTTGATGTTATTTTACTTTCCTAAGATTTTACTAATCTCATGATGGTATGGCATAGTTTCTCTCTGGGGTACTATTTAATATTTCCCTGCTATATATGCATAAGCATTTATCTTTTTTGGTATATAGGCATCTTTATTTTTGTATCTTTTTATCTTATACCATACTAAACAAACTCTTTCATATATAATATGAACTGTTAGCAATAATGTTTCGTGGGTGCCTTGTGATGTAGAAGTAGTAAAATGGAGTGGTTAAGAACACAGACTCAGCAAACTACTGAATCATGCCTCCATCACCTACTACCACAATGAACTTGGGGAAGTAATTAACTTTCTAAGACTCATTTACCTACTACAGATCATAGATTTACTGTAAGGATTAAAAATGTTATTATATAAAAAGTACTGAGCTAAACATGCTTTAAAAAATTACTGAGACAAGTGTTCAGCACATAGTAAGCACTATATGGAAGTTGACAAGAAACACAGTGTTTCATTAACACCTCATTCTCTGAATATCTCAATGAAATAAATCAACCTTAAAAAAAATCAACCTTAGAAGAGCTAAAGAAAAGATACTTTGTGTGACCTTCTCCAAATACTTCTGTTACCAAAGCCTAGAAATAAATTGCCATTTTTTCAGATGGCTTAGATGCCAATTTAACATCAACTCAGTTTATATAATCAATTATATATTAATCAACCATTAATTTGGTAAAGATAAATAACAGTCATGGTGTGTTAATATTGTCCTCTGTTCCTTGCCAGTATCTCTTGATGTTAAAAGCCATATTTAGAAACTAGTTCATTTAAAAGAAAGAAAGAAAGAAAGAAAGAAAGGAAGAAAGAAAGAAAGAGAAAGAAAAGAAAGAAAAAGAAAAAAAGAAACTATTTCATTTGTAAATTGAATAGATAAATAGATTGTCCAAAAGCTGAAAAAAAAAGTCAGCAGCTAAGGTTTTCTAAAATAAAGGAAAAACTTCCTCCAGGCCTTTAAAAAAACATAATTTTATTTTTTAGACATGTTTTTAAAATTGGAAAATACTGAGTTCAAACACAGTGAATTTGATAAAGAGTATATTGGTCTTGAACAATAAATGCAATGTTTAATTGTTTTAAATGAATGTCTATTTGAAGATATTTATATATAAATCTCTTTATAGAATAGATTTTACTCCCACATGAGCAGACTTCAGTTGCCAATTTTGAGTAGGACTATTTGTAAATTGGCTGATGTCTATATACAGACTTTACTTTTTCTATTCCCTCAATTAGGCTTTTATTTTTTATAAACACCGTTTTGGAAAAAAAAAAGAATTTTATTATTTCTTATGTTCTCTCATTGATTTATGATAGAACACAACCAGTAAATATTATTAAGGTTCTCATCAACTGGCAGTTCATTCCAATATCTAAGATAATTGTGATGGTTAATTTTGTGTGTCCATTTGGCTAGCCGTGCGTGCCCAGAGATATTTTGTCCACCTAAAATATTATTTGGAGTGTTTCTGTGAGAGTAATTTTAGATGAAATTAACATTTAAATTGATGGACTTAAGTAAAGTAGATTTCCTTCCATAATATAGCTAGGGCTCATCCAATCAGTTAAGTGCCTGAATAGAACAAAACTCTTCCTAGCAAGAAAGAATTCCTGGAGCACACTGCCTTTGGACTTCATCTGATTCTACAGCAGATGACCTTCAGATTCGAACTGGAACACTGGCTGTCCTAGGTCACCAGTCTACTGGCCTTTGTACTAAAACTGAAGTGTCAGCTCTCCTGGGTATCAACTCTGCAGATTTTGGACTTGCCACCCTCTAGAATCATGAGTTAAACTCCTTCTGACCATTTCTTTCTTTCTTTCTTTCTTTCTTTCTTTCTTTCTTTCTTTCTTTCTTTCTCTATGTATGTTCACACACACACACACACACACACACACACACACACCCTATTGGTTCTATTTCTCTGAAGAATCCTGGATAATGAAATTACTGTAAAAATAATATGTACTCAAAACCATTCTGCTAAGACCAATAAACATTTCAAATCTTGCTCCCAGGGGCCAGAGATACAAGTACATTGACATTTACACACACACACACATATTATTATAATATTATATATAGATGTATTCACTCAGAGTCATCATAGAATAAACCCCAATCTAATTGTTATATAAATACCTATAGATATATATCTTTTTTAAAATATCTATTTTTTCTTGAGAGAGAGAGACAAAGCAAGAGTGGGGGAGGGGCAGAAAGAGAGAGAGAGACAGACAGACAATCTAAAGCAGGCTCCAGGCTCTGAGCTGTCAGCACAGAGCCCAATGTGGGGCTCGAACCCACAGACCATGAAATCATGACTTGAGCTGAAGTTAGACACTTAAACGACTGAGCCACCCAGGTGCCCTGCTATAGCTTTATGTCTTAATTCAGGGCAACAGTGTAGTTCTGAATTCAATCATTTATTTTCATCTACAAAAGAGATCATTGTGGTGCAACATCCAAAAGAAATAATCAAAGCTTTTATTACTATGCTGTTTACATTTAAAAATGTTGCTTTTGGTATGTTTTGAAAAAGACAATAAACTATCTTAAGCAACTTCCAGTAAAATATGATAGATTCAAGACATGCTTAGTCAACTCTTAACTTGAAACCCTTCAAAATGATCAAAAAAATGCAAAACGGGAAAACATCCCATCTGTATTTCCTGAATGGAGGATTCTCTTGAGTAAAGTCTTTTTTTAATAGTAATCTAAGATAATTCTTCATTTTTTAAATAGTAATGTAAGAGAATTATTTTAAAAATAGAATAAGATTTGTGGGGTTGTGACTTAGTTTTTTGTTTGTTCCTGTAGTGTCCTTGTTCCTTACCACAGAGTGATATTGAAGACATAATCCAAGAGCTATATTCATCCCAAGACCTAAAGCTCCTTAAAGAAAGCTTTACTGGAGTGAGTCATTAAGAAGAACACAAGTCTACAAATGGTCTTATTTGAAGGCTGCTACCCAGGGTCACCTGGATTTGATTTTAAAAATTCCTAATTACTGGGTGCCTGGATAGCTCAGTTGTTTGAGTGGTCAACACTCGATTTCAGGTCAGTCATGATCCCAATGTGGTGGGATCGAGCCCCCCATTGGGCTCTGTGCAGTGTGTGGAACTTGCTTCAGATTTCTCTCTCTCTTAAGATTCTCCCTGTGTCCATCTCCCTCACACGCAGTATCCCACTCTCTCTCTAAAAAAAAAAAAAATTAATTCCTAAGTAGCATACAAAAACCCTGTGAGTTGAGAGGCATAAAAATGAACCACCTCAAACTTTTGTCCAGGTTATCTGCTTCCTTTCAACAGCAAACCAAATCTGAATCAGAAGAGTTACAATATAAAGTACTTGTTTTTCCACCTTCAGGTAATGGCTCAGTGACCTATGTTCATCTGTCATCAATTATTGAACAAACACACAAACAAAAACAGTTGAAACTAAAAGAAATTGAAATGCCCCAAATCAAATCTGAATACATGTGTAGCTGTGAGTAGACACACACATTAAAAGAGAAACATTTAAAATTACAGATGATTTGTGAATTTCAGGCTCCAGAGATACAAGTTAAATATACATATAAGTCAAATGTATATATTTTAGTCAAATTTTTTCAACAATCTAAAATGAATTACTGAAAAAGAAGCTCGCTTTATAAATAATTTATTTTTTTAACGTTTATTTATTTTTGAGACAGAGACAGAGCATGAATGGGGGAGGGTCAGAGAGAGAGGGAGACACAGAATCCCAAACAGGCTCCAGGCTCTGAGCTGTCAGTACAGAGCCTGACGTGGGGCTTGAACTCATGGACCACGAGATCATGACCTGAGCTGAAGTCAGACGCTTAACCGACTGAGCCACCCAGGCGCCCCTCTTTTTATAAATAATTTAAACAGAACAAGCAACAAGAGGTTAAAATTACAAGAAGATAGAAAAAATGCACATTGCCCTCGTAGTTATGAACAACAACAAAATAGTAATAAAATTACAATCGCTTCTCGGCCTTTTGGCTAAGATCAAGTGTAGTATAAAATCATTACATAAATTTGAAAGTGTTGGTATTAGGATACAGACTATAAAATCAGTTATTAGTATTAAGATATTTGGAGAAATAAGTTGAATACAGAAAGATAAGAGAATAAAAGTCATTACAGAGAATATAAATGAAGTAGAGAGAAGAGGTAATAATAGCTAAAACTTGCATATTTTCTTCCTTGTTCTAAACACCTTATATATTAACTTATTTAATCATCATGAAAAGCCTCTGAGGAAGATTATGTTATTATTTTCATATTACAGTGGATAAACTCAGTGGATTAACTGAGGCTCAGAGAGATTAAATTATTCTGTGGTCACACAGCAACTAAATTATGGAGGTGCCACTGAAACCTAATCAGGCTTTCATTAGAATGCACATTCTTAACCCTAGGGCCAGCTACATCTCATGAGGCAGCATAGAGATGGCCAAAGAAATTCAATACACACATAATAGGTGATCCTGAAATGGAAAATAAAGAGAAAAAAACAACTGAAAGACATTGAATGAAGTTATCAAATTAATAACTTGAGGGAATTATATTGATCTATATCTTAATAAAGTTACTGAACTAAGTTCAACTAAAAAGCACCCAGACAAGGTCCCTGGGTGGCTCAGTTAGCTAAGTGTCAGACTCTTGATTTCAGCTCAGTCATATCTCACGGTTTGTGAGTTTGAACTCTGCGTAGGGCTCTGTGCTGAGGAGCCTGATTGAGATTCTCTCTCCCTCTTTTTCTGCCCCTGCCCCCCATCTCTGTCTCTGTCTCTGTCTCTGTCTCTCTCTCTCTCTCTCTCTCCCCCCCCCTCTCTCTGTCTCAAAATAAATAAATAAACTTTAAAAAAGTACCCAGAAAAAAAGTGAAAGGCAACCACCAGGAAGTAAAATATCATTCTGAACTTAGCCTTTTCTATACTAATACTCATTTCCAGAAGTCTTTGTAGAGAAAATACAGAATTGAGTAGGGGAAGGGAAGAAGGGAAGTTGGCTTGAGTGTTTATGGATTATTATGAAGACATTTCAATTATACAGGAGCTTGTTCTCTGGGGAAAGGGGAGGTAAAACAGTATTACCAAACGACAAAATTCAACTAAACAGGCACAAAATCATTATAAGTAACTGTAACTATTAATTAAAAATTTAGAACAAAGAAAATGGAAAGCCAATGGAGAGTAAAAAATAAATATTTAAAAATGTTTTTGGTAATATTTCTCGGACTTCATATTTTAAAATACTAAGTTTTTTTTATCCTATAAATATACAGTCTACAAAAATGGCAATATAATAGAACATTTTGATGCACTGATACATAAAACAGGATGCTAATTTTGTGTATGGGGGCAGATAGATAGGTATATTAAATTACTGGAGTGTAAAACAAAATGTTATTTTAATCATTCCTGAAAAACGGAATTTAAAGATGGAAGATCCTCTAGTAAACATTTCTTTACTCTTTATAGTTTTTATATAAACAGCATGTGCTATTTGATAAATTAATAGAAAGATACGGAATGCCTCTGGAGTCAAGATTATTTAGGTTCAAATCTTGTGGACCTTAGATAATTTACTCATAAGTCACAGATTCCTCTATCACTATGAAAAATAGTGATAATGAAAGTACATATCTCAAAGTATAATGCAACACAGAGACATGATTGATTATTAAATTAGATAATGTACATAAATAATTTGGCGTGGTGACTGGCACATAATGATCATACAATTATAGTTAGTAGTTATTATGATGATGTCTATTTTTTTTCATTTTACATCGATTGTATTTTATAAATTTATGATAAATATAAAGGCAAGCGAAAATTCTAAGTCCATAATTGCATTAATCTTCCTTTTTTAAGATTGAATTTCAGAGATAGAATCTGAAGTTGACCTCTTACATGGTGTGCACCATGATCTGTTTGAAATTATACATTATGACTCAGGAGAAAAGGTGGAAGTTGTTTCATGTGAGACCTTGAACAAAAACAATGTACAGGCTGATCTAACACCTTCTATTCAATCCTAGCTTACACTCAATCTGCAGTGGACAGTAAGAAGTTCAATATTAGCATAGTTCTATTCTGGCCCAGATCATTGGCATCCACATCCAACATTTTATATCCTAATTTGGTCCGTTTAGCGAATTCACCTGTGGTTATCCCACTATTTTCAATAGACTTGAATTCTAAACATTACTCAACTGATTTCTTAAACTCTTTATCCTCTCACTGTGTATTTTGGAAAATACTTAATACCTTTCCCTTTCCTTAGGTGTTTATATTTGCTTACCAAAGAAGTGATTTTTGTGATAGTTATTTAACTAACACTCTAAAGGAATCTTTATGGAGTCTCCTAGTAGTACTTTAAATTAAATGAAACATATTTTGACAGAAAATATAACATTTAAACCCTTAAGCTTAGATTTAATTCACAAATTTAATTTTCTTCCAAAGCTGAAGTAGAGATTAGTACCTTGGAATTCATTGTGCCTAATGTACCTCTGTTCTTTTTAATTATTGCTGTTTACTCCTAAAAATCTTGCACTATTTATTATTTGGTATAAATGCAAAACTTTGCAAGGACATTGCTTCTCAGTATCACTTTACTCATTTTTAATTCCTTCATTATGATTGGAAATACTATAACACAGTTAATCATGATGTTTACTTCTTCACCTTAATAAGTGACATGAACCTTTGAAATCCTATGTTTTAAAATGAGAAAAGATTTTTTACTCTTCTTTTTGCACACAGTTTAGAACATCTTTTAGCAATATTCATTTATATAATCTCAAACCTGAGCTATGATTTGAGGGATATGGCATCTGTACAACTCTTACAATAATTGGTAAGAGAATACAAATTCCTTATCAGAAACATGGAGTTCCTGTGCTGTAGAAACCTCTACTTCTATATGAGTCAATATCTGCTCACTTTGAGCATGATATTTATTTGAATGAATAATCCAGAAGATTTAGAAGTGTCCTGACCTTCCATGTGAGGCCTTTTTATAGTTTGATGGGAAAAAATAGTCATTAAATATTTTTTCATATTCATAAAATATATTCAAGGTTGTGTTTAAATATATTGAAGAATTTGCAAGCACAATTAAAAAAAAACTTTAAAAAATAGGTCCCCTTGAAGCGAATTTGTTGTAACTACTGAAATATTTTAGGCTGGTGTCTAGACTAGGTGATAACTTTCTCACTTTTCAGCTTTGTTCTTCTAAAGAAACCAAGTCCTGAAGAAGTTATTTACTTATGATGTGGCATCAAAGTCACCTAAAAGACTTAATGCAACTGAAAATTAAGATAATTCAATCTTTATGCATCATCTTGTATATTGTGATGGTAAATCTTTTTTTTTTTCCTCATTCTTTCCTTAACTACTGGAATCATCTATATATCAGCTTTTACCTACAGAACTCTCTCCATAAGAGTTAAGCCAGGGACACTTGGGTGGCTCAGTTGGTTAAACATCCCCTGATTTCTGCTCAGATTCTGATCTCAGGGTGGTAAGTTTAAGCCCTACATGGGGCCCAGTGCTGACAACATGGAGCCTGCTTGGGATTCTCTCTCTCCCTGTATCTTTCTGCCCTTTCCCCACTCGTTCTCTCTCTCTCCCTCTCAGAATAAATAAATAAACTTAAAAAAGAGTCAAGCTAATTCTAAGTTGTAATGTTCCTCTGTCACGCGAAACTTGTTAAATATGTCACCTTTTGTGACACGTAATGACCCATATTTATAATGTAACTTAAATTTCCTGTATCTCTGCTTCTGATTTACCCATATATAAATGTTTTTATTAAAGTAATGTGCATTTACTGGAATGTATGCAGGTATTCTGAATATGGATACAATCATGGAATAGGAGACAATCGCATAACTATGGACAATACTGTTTTGTTGGGGGTTGTGGATTTTCATGTATTTGAAAAATCAAAAGGATGAGATTATTTCTAGATGAAAAATGGTTGTATGTAGCAACTCAGAAAAGGGGTAATGGTGACTGAAATTAACAGCTTCACCTAAATGGAACTATTTTAACATCATCAGGCAGGTGCAAGAGCTGTCTGAGACTGCCTCCTATTCTAACTCCCTGCTTGTTTTAGTTCTTGTCTGTCCTTCATACTTACAGATTCATTATGCTAACCTTAACCCTTTCTTAATTCTCTAAGCTACAGTCTTTAACCTTTCTTAATTTGGATTACCTAAAATGGATTCATGCTATTGTAAAGGGATATTTTTGTCTGAAATAGAGCTTTCAGATATGCATTTCTTGGCAAAGTAGTGTTAAGTGAATCTAAAGGTCTTGCTAAATATTAGTCATAATTCCACAGACATGCCAACAAGTCCAGAGTTTCCAGTCTAAAATTTGGTGGCTAATTCAGTTGGAATCTAATTTGGTACTGATAACAAGAGTCTTGTGTTTGTCTCACAGAATCCAGTAGTCCTTCAGCAAAATCTTGTGTATCTTCCTATCAATCAAAACCTAATAGGGTGCAAAATCTTAACTGTTTTTTTTTGTTGTTGTTGTTGAACTTAGGTTTTATCATTCTTTCAATTTTTCTGTAAATTCAAATAAACCTCAAATATTAGGTAAGAAAAATTTTTACAGAAAGTACATGAGACACTTATCAAAACAAATTCAAATATAACACAATTTAATTACATCCCATATATTAAATATTTTCTATGTGTATGATATTAAAATGAGAGCTATTGATAATGATACATAGTCTATTCTGTTAGAGAGATTATATCTAGTAGTAGATATTCATAGGCATATAAACACTAAATGTTATAATTACTATAATGGGCTACCAAAAAGAGCAAAGATAATAATAATAATAATAATAATAATAATAATAATATAACATTTCCAACACATGTAACAGACTATGTAAATTCATTTGTTAAGTAAATTTACATAGTGTTAAGACAATCTATATGATCAAATTCCAAATGGCAAGGGAGTCTGTTTGTATGTATATGTGTGTTTCATACAAACAGGTGGGAGGATGTTCAAGGAACAAAAATGTATCAGAGTTAAAAATAAGATTAAATATATATTTGGAAATTAGAATACAATGAAAATAGCTGAAAGTTGGATTTTATTGAGAAATCCTAGTTGAAATGGTGAGATAATACATTCCACACTTCTTTTTTTAATAATTTCCATGCCTTTATTATTTTATGTTATCTGTCTGTAATTCCAGGATGCAATACCTTCCCAAGACCATTCTTCCTTGGAGGTTACTTTGTTCCCAAGGCTGTTTCTTTCTCCCTTCCTGCTTTCAACCAAAATTGTACTATCTTTATATTCCATTCTGTTATACGATGCATCTACTAATGACCTGATAATTTTTTTAACCAAAAGAGTTAATATTGATTATGGTGTTGTTAGTAATTCAGAATGTAAATCAATACCAGGATAAATTTCTGGGAATTATCCTTCTGTATAGTGGAAGAAAAGAGTTGTAGATAAAAATATAAGTGTGGGTGTGTAAAGGCCTCCAGAAATAAGTATTGGAAGTAAAATAAGATAAAAAGAATTGAACACCTACTATCTGCCTGACATTAAGTAAATAAATTAATCTTTAATAATATTTCTAAGATAAGATCAAAGACATTAAGCAAATTGCCTAAGCATGTACAGCTAGAATGTCATAAGGAGAAAATTAAATTTGGTTCTGATGATTTACTGAAAATTTCTGCTCTTTCCCTGATGCTTCTTTCTTCCTTCATTCTTTTCTGTTTTTCCTCTATTTCTCCAGACTAAAATGTATATTTATCTAGTTCCCTTTATGGAATAGGCACTAGTCTGGGCAATTGAGTTTATTTTGGTAAACTGCATATATCTGATCCCTGCGCGCACGCACATGTGTGTGTTTTAGTGTGATACATGTCGTGAAGTAAACTAATGGCATTTAAAGAGTTTACATGAGAAATTACGTCTAGTTTGAAAGATCACAGAAAATCTCCATGACTGAAAGACATTTATCCTAACTGCAAAAGAAAAGCCAAAGGGCCTAATAGTTACTAATTTTTTTATAAAAGCAATATTTTTAAGAAAATAATATATGTCATATACTGTAGTAGTGCTTGAGATACAATGACAAATCAATCAAAATACTAACATGAAAAGAAGGTTTCAATACTTAGGTATTTTATCTTTTAGTGGAGGGGACAGAAATTAGTAAACTGCATGAATAAACATGACATTCTGTACATCTGTCTATAAGAGGTAGTTGGGTGTTTGTGCCATATGAATGAGTTAGGGAGGCATAGACAAAAAACTGATGAAAAGTTTCCAGAAGAAATAATTTTGCTGCTACCTTGAGGAAGGAGATCTACATCCACAGGGGTAGAGATGGGGAAAATATTTAAAGTATGGGGAAAAGGACCTAAAGTAGGGAAGAATGTGTATGCTTATAAGAACTAAATAAATATCAACATAGATAGCATGCAAAGATAAAGGTTTGCTAGAGGTACTTATAATGAGATATTATGTAATCCTACAGTAAGGGGTATATGGGTAAGTGTGTGTGAGACAGAGATAAAAAGAAAGAAATAACAAATGATGATGATGGTGATATTTTTTAAAACAAAAAAAAAAGCAAAAAAAACATTTAAATACAGATTTTACCCCCAAAAATAATTCAAAAATGTATCGTAGACCTAAAGGTAAAATACAAAACTATAGCACTCCTAGAGGATAACATAGGAGAATCTAGATGACCTTGGATTTAGCAATGATGTTTTAGAAACAGCACCAGAAGAACAATCTTTGAAAGAAAAGTCATTAAGTTGGACTTCATTAAAACTAAAAATGTCTGCTCTGTGAAAGGTACTATTGAGGGAATGAAGAGACAAACAGCCTTGGAGAAAACATTAGCAAAAGATGCATCTCATAAAAGACTGTTCACTAAAATATACAAAGGATTCTTAAAACTTAATATTTGGAAAATGACCCAGTTAAAAGTTGGGTACAAGTTCTAAACAAACTTCACCTAAAAGCAACTAGAGGAAGTGAGAGATAAATGAGTACACAGGATCAACAATCAAAATAACAGGTTTGTCAACAGCAACAATAAAATAAAAAAAATAATAGAATCATGCTTTCTAATTACAAAATGCGTTTGGTGTCAGTTTAGAAATGTATGGCAGGATAAGGATTCTTAAAGCACTATTAAGATATTTGCAGATGTAAAGGGATGACAGAGGAAGAGACATACTGAGAATTCAGGTGTCAGTTCCCTGCTAAAAGATGTAATTTAAGATGGAAATTGAACTGGGGCACCTGGGTGGCTCAGTTGGTTAATCGCCTGGGCTCTTGATTTTTGGCTCGGGTCAGGATCTCCCAGTTCCTGAGATGGAACCCTGCGTGGAGCCCCATATTGGAGCCTGCTTGGGATTGTCTCCCTCCCTCTGTCTCTGCCACTTTCCTTTCGCACTCACGTGCACATTCTCTCTCAAAATAAATCAACTTTCCATGTATATATATATATATATATATATATATATATATACACACACACACACATATGTCTAAATCATAGAAGATCAAATATGTATATATATATGTATATATATAAAGAAATTAAAATTTATAGTATGACAGTTGAAAACCTAAGGTAGATATATAACTGATTCTATATTAAGAATAATACAATTAAACCTTAATTTTACAATATGGGAAAGAAAAAACATACAGAAGCAAGTCTATATTAAAATATCAAAACAAGCTGGTAGCTGGTGCAGATAAATCTAAATATATAAGTAATAATAATAAATACAACTATATTTTTCCAATAAAAAACAAAGCTTGCCAAATCGGATTTAAAAAGAGAGTGAAATGTATGATGTTTCAAAGAGAAACACAACCTAAAGATTTCTAAAGATAAACTGAGATAACCAAATCAAAGGAAAATAATTTGTGGATATTATTATATTATGAAAACATGGTGAAAGAATTTATGCATAAAGAGCATTATTAGAAATAAAGAGTGATGTTATAATTATAAATTTACAATTAACTTGGAAGACATTAACTCTAAGTATGTTCAGACTTATATCTATGTAGAAAATGTTGACAGAATTATGAGAAAAATTGCCCATTATCATAGTCACAGGTATAAAAACATCTGTCTTTTTATTGATAAGAAAAGAACATTGCACTAACAATATAGATATCACCTATCTATCTGAAGTTTTTAGAATTATGTATTTAAAAGGAATTATGTGGAGGCAACATTTTTTTCATGAATTTCAGTAAGTCAATATCAGTTTAATTTATCTAATCACAGTTTAATTATGTTAAAATAAAATACCAAAAATATGTATTAATTAAAATGTTTTCAAATTAAAAAACATAAATCTAACCAACATGAAGTTGAAAGAGAAGAATAACTGAGATCCATATTATTGCAGAATAAGAAATAATGATAATGCAATTTACCAAACTTATAAAATGCACCTGATGCAGTATTTTGTTTGGAATTTGTAGCCTTAAATGTCCATGTTTCACAACAAGAAAGGCTGAACATTAATGAACTAAGAATCTCTCTTAGAGTGTGAGTAGGCAAAATGAAATTAGCAATAAATATGAGAAAAGACATTTCAAAAGAAAAATAGGGAAGATTTGCAAAACCAAACGTTACTTGAAAAGTTTAATGAAATAGCAAAATCTTATAATATTACCTTTAAAAATATCAGAGAGGTAAAGAGACATAAAGAAATTAATAATCAAAGGTGACAATAATTACAGAAATATTCAAAATGAAAAAAATATGTATAAATTATTGGACAGTTCCATTCCATTAAATTTAAAATCTTAACACTCAAAATTACTTATTAAAATATAACTTGTCACAAATTACAGAGAAGTAAAAATCCTAGCTGGATTATAACCATTAAAGTAATTCAAGCCATATTTCAAAATCTGAAAACAGACAAACAGGGGTGTCTGGGTGGCTCAGTAGGTTAAGTATCCGACTTCGGCTCAGGTCGTGATCTCACCGTTTGTGAGTTCAAGCCCCATGTTGGGCTCTGTGCTGACAGCTAGGAGCCTGGAACCTGCTTCGGATTCTGTGTCTCCCTCTCTCTCTGCCCCTCCCCTTCTCACGTTCTGTCTCTCTCTCTCTCAAAAATAAATCAACATGAAAAAAAAAATAAAGAAAAACCTTAAAAAGAAAAACAAACAAACAACAGAGCTACAGATACTTAAGTGAGTTCCACAAAACATTGGAATGCCCAGTGAAGTCACAATGAAATTACTGAATAAAAAGAAGCCATTACCACCATCTGATTTTACTATGTCAGTATTGGATTGATGACTAAATATATATACCAGCTAATCTCACTTGTGAATGTAAACACAAAAATTCTAAGCAAAATATTCACAAACTAAATGTGTGTGCAACATGCACACTCCTACTCCTACTTGGAGTCTCCAACTATTATAAAAGACAAAAATCTTAAAAAACTAGAAATAAAAGGGATTTTTTTAAAAAGTTAGATAAAGTTAATGTATAAAAAGTTATAAACATTGCTAAGTAAAATCATAGAGGATCTAAATGGAAGAATATACTATGTTTATAGCTTGAAAAGACACAGTATAATTAATATGCCAGTTTCCTTCAAAGTGTCCTGTAAATTTAACAAAAACATACTAAAAATTCCAGTAGATGTTCTCTTTTATCTCCCTAGAAATGGGTAAGATGATTAAAAATTATCCGGATAGGCAAAGGACCAAGAGTAGCCAAAACAATCCTGAGAAGTATAAACAAAATTGGAAACTTACCTTGATGTTAAGATTTTCTATAAGGATAAAATTATCAAGATAGTATTGTATTGTCAAAAGTATAGACAGATGTATCAATATAACAATATGAGAAGTACAGAAATATGTCACATATATACAGTAATTTTTGAAGTTTCCAGAAAACCATGAGAGAACAACTGAGTATCTCTATGGGGAGGAAAGAACAGCTCATCTCTTACCTCACTGCAACAACATGGGAAAAATCTCAAAAATTTATGCTGAATGAAAGTAATTAAACAAAAGTACCTATTGTATGATTGCATTTAGATGATATTCTAGATTAGCCGAACTAACCTCGCTGGAAATTAAATCCAGTTTTTCTTCTCTCAGGGAATTGACTAGCAAGTAGAAGAATAGATATTACTGGGTGATAGAATTGTTCAGTGTCTTGATAGGACTATGAGTTACATATGTATATACCATGAGTATATACATTTGTCAAAAGTGATTAAATAGGATACTTACTATCTGAATATTTTACTGTATATTGAGTATACATTGTATGTACAGTTCATTCCTTGATAAAAAAAAATCAGGAGCCAACATTAAGAAGATCAAGAAAGTAATAATTGATCAAAAATGGAATAATTTAAGCAAGAAAGATAATCCGTTCAGCTATTTGAAACGTTGCATATAAAATGTATACATTTATGACTAATTACTTAAAAAAGTCATGCTCCTCCAAAAAACTATAACCTTCACTGATCACAATTGGAAGCTAAGTGGAAAACCCGATTCTTACTTTGAAAATTGCCAATAGGAGAAATAATTAACCAAGGAAATCTAGATAATTTTGAGGAAAAACATGTTTAGGAAAATTTCTCTATCAGAGATCAAGATTATTTTAGAGATTTAGAGTTGAATAGAGTGTTATTGTGCAGGAATAGATAGATCAATTAATAGAGTAAGGAAGAAAGTCTAGGAGCACTAGAGGTCATATATATAGGGATTTTATTCATGACAAGGGGCCTTTTAGATTAATTGTAGAAAAGAATGATTTTAAAGTGGTGTGAAACAAATACCTCACTATAGAAAGCAATGGAACTCCGTCCCGCACTATACAGAAAAATATATCTCAAGTTGCTAAAAGACATTAATTAGTAACACATGCTATAAAACTTGTATAACAAAACGTAGAGACAATATTGGTCATGGCAAATATTCTGACTTCTAAATGAAACAGAAAGACATTTGAATGTTTTTTGTTTGTTTGTTTTTGCATAGGAATGACAGAATATGAGCTACATTTTATTTTATAATTGTTTTAATGTTTATTTATTTTTGAGAGAGAGAGAGAGACAGAGCGCAACTGGGGGAGGGGCAGAGAGAGGGAGACCCAGAATCCAAAGCAGGCTCCAGGCTCTGAGGGGTCAGCACAGAGCCTGACTGGAGCTCAAACGCACAAACTGCGAGATCATGATCTGAGCCAAAGTTGGATGCTTAACCGACTGAGCCACCCAGGAGCCCCTATCTTTTATTAAAACATTTATTTATTTATTTTGAGAGAGAGAGAGAGAGAGCATGAGCCAGGGAGGGGTAGAGAGAGAATGGGAGGGAGAGAATCCCAAGCAAGCTTCTCACTGTCAGCACAGAGATGAACGTGGGGCTCAATCTCCTGAACTATGAGATAATGACCATGAGGCATTGACCTGAGCCATAATTGACTGTGATGCTTACTTAATCAGCTGAGCCACCCAGGTGTCCCTGAGTTACATTTTAAAAGTTTCACTTTTGCTGCTGTCTGGAATGATGGAAAAATAATGGAGCCAGTTAGGAGACTTAATAGTCCAGGTGAAAAATGATTATTGTATAGTGTATGTAGTAGAATGGTCACATCAAAGTTACTTTTAAAAGCCAACATATGGTACTTACCATATTTATATAATGTGATTGCTTTGAGTTTGGGGAATATTCTTATTATAAATTAGATATATAACAACATAAGCATCTTAAAAGTCAGGGCCATATAACGTAATTTAGTACTATAAATTAGACATTTAATTGGTTTTGTATTTTTCCCAAAAGCTAAATATTAACTTCTCAAGTTCATATTTGGATTATATCATGATAACAGATTTACTATACAACTATTTTCATCAAGATTTGGTAACATTAATCAGATTTTCTTTAATTCTCCGCACTATATGTTCATAAGGATCACTCTGATCCCTCGGAAGATCCCATGATTTACTGGACCGCTGAACTATGGTCCTACTTCACGCAAGCCTTCTTTGTATCTCTAAGTGATATTTATCATTGTTGTTGATGTTCTTAGTATTATTTGTCTACAGTTCATAAATCCGTAAGTAGTAGTGATAAGAAGCCACAACGTATTGTCCAGATTAAGAATCCATCAAAATTCTTACTCTGAAAGGTTTTATTTTCTGACATTTATGGGAGCAGTTTAAGAAGCTGTAAACTTTGGGCAAATTCTCTTCTGATGTAAGCAAAATGCTCTAATTACACTACAGCTCCTCCAGTCACCCAGATAAAATTTGTTTTAGATGCTTTGCCACATCCTCTGACCCTCCAATTTTGAAGAAAAAAATTTGGCAATTACTAATTGATTTTTTCAGATTCACACATAACAAGGAATAAGCCACCAGTGTTTGCCAGGACCTGTAATAAGGGTAGGCATGACTGACAATAAACTAAGACACTAAAACCATGTCCTCTCAGAGTATATTCTACTGATACTTCTCCTTTGGACAGCTACTCTTCTTAGCCTTTACTTTCCCATCAAAACTTGCTCCCAAGGCACGGTTTAATATTAGTGTGCTACTAGTTAGTGTATAGTTAAGATAGCATTTCACTAGTCTCATTTTCATTGAACTTCATTTTTAAAATGTTTATTTATTTATTTTGAAAGAGAGAGAGAAAGAAAGAGAGCGAGCAAGCAGGGGACAGGCAGAGACAGAGGGAGACAGAAAATCCCAAGCAGGCTCCATGCTGTCAGTGCAGAGCCCAACGTGGGGCTTGAACTCACAAGGTCTTGAACTGCCAGATCATAACCTGAAACAAAATTAAGAGTCTGTCACTTAACTGACTGAGCCACCCAGGCATCCCCATTGAACTTCTTTTTTTTTTCTCAATATATGAAATTTATTGTCAAATTGGTTTCCATACAACACCCAGTACTCATCCCAAAAGGTGCCCACCTCAATACCCATCACCCACCCTCCCCTCCTTCCCACTCCCCATCAACCTGAACTTCGTTTTTAATGGTAAAATTGAAAGCTTTAACCTCTCACCATATATAATGCACAGTTTTTGTTTTGTTTTTAGCTGAGCATCTATATATAAATATTTCATTATTCTTGTTTTTATTCCTGGGTCCCTAAAATATTAGCTTAGATTTCTAGGACCTGGAAACTTTACAGAATAGATTAAATAGAATCTTCACTTTTCATGTATAATAGCTTATAATATGGTTGAACTCATAGGTAGGTAATTTTTTTCCTAACTCCAAAATGTTATAATTTTATTGAAAATAAACATTTCAGGTTATCTCTTTCTAGTATGTTAAGTAACTAAAATTTAAATAAAATTTTAAGAAAAAAATAAATAACTGTCTAGGGCATGCCTTTGGGAAATAATGCACTAAAGATCTATTTTGTCTAAAATATGTACATACATATATACATACATACATACAGTGAGCCAGTAATAAAATATGTGAGTCTTTAAAAGAAAGAAAATGATGTCTGAGCAAGTTTTTTTTTTCTTTAAAAAACAAAACAACATTTTAAAAATCATTTTTAGGCTCACAGAAAAATTAAGAGGAAGATACAGAGACTTCCCATACTTCTCCTGCCCTCTAACATGTACAGAATCACCATGATCAATATTGCCTACCAGAATGGTATATTTGTTACAACTGATAAATGTACATTGACACTGATAATTTACATGAGGGATTTCTCTTGGTATTGTACATTCTATAGGTTTGGACAAATGTCTAGTGACACGTATCCATCAATATGGTATCATAGAGAATTTCACTATAAAATTCTAAAAATCCTCTGTGCTCCATCTATTCCCCCCTTCCCTCCCATTCTGTGGCAACCATTTATCTTTTTGCTGTCCCCATAATTTTACATTTACAGAATGTCATATAGTTGAAACTATATAGTACTATATGTAGACTTTTCAGATTTTTTTTCCACTTGGCAATTAAGGTTTCTTAATGTTTTTCCATAGCTTAATAACTCACTACTTCTTAGTACTGAGTAATATTCCATTGTCTGGATATACCACTGTTTATCTATTCACCTACCGAAGGACATCTTGATTGCTTCTAAGTTTTAGCAATTATGAATAAAGCCCTTATAAATATTGTTTGCAGGTTTTGGTGTAGACATACATTTTCACTTCCTATGGGGACCTACCAAGGAACACAAATGCTGAATCATAGGGTAAGAGTATGCTTAATTTTGTAAGAAAATGAGAAACTATCTTTAAGGTGGCTACACCATTGTGCGTGACCACCAGAAATGGAGGAGATTACTGTTGCCCTGCATCCTACCAGAATTAGGTATTGTCAGTGTTTTGGATTTTGGCCATTCTAATTTTGGCCTGTATTGTTTTCAATTTGTATTTCCCTGATATATGATGTGGAACATCTTTTCACATGCTTACTTAACATCTATGTATCTTCTTTGCTGAGGTGTCTGTTAAGATCTTTGGCCTGGTTTTTCATTGGGCTGTTTGTCTTCTTATTGTGGAGTTGTTTGTTTGCTTGCTCGGTTTTTGTTTGTGTTCTTATTGCTGAGTTTTAAATTGTCTTTGTATATCTTGGATAACAGCCCTTCCTCTGATGTGTCTTTCACAAATATTTTCTCCCAGACTTTGCTTTTACCTCTATTCTCTTGATGTTGTCTTTCCCAAAGGTTTTAATTTTAATGAGATCCAGCTTATTGATTCTTTCTTTTGTGAATTGTGCCACTGGAGTTATATCTTAAAAGCTATTGCCACATCAAAGTCATCCAGGTTTTCTCATATGTTATCTTCTAAGAATTTTATACTTTTGAGATTTGCATTTAAGTCTGTCATCCATTTTAAGTTAATTTTTTGTGAAGGCTGTAAAGTCTGTGTCTAAATTCATTTTTTTCACATGTAGATGTCCAGTTATCTTGCATCATTTGTTTAAAAGATTGTCTTTTCTCCATTACATTGCCTTTGATTCTTTGTCAAAATGAATTGTCTGTATTTGTGTAAACCTATTTTTATGATTTATATTCTGTTCTACTGATATATTATTTCATCAAAACCATGTTGTCTTGATTACTGTAAATTTATATCAGGTCTTCAAATCAGGTCAGATCAGCCCTCCAACTCTGTTCTTCTTCAATATTGTGTTGTAATACTGAATCTGTTGCTTCACTATTTAAATTTAAGAATCAGTTTGTTGATATGCATAAAATACCCTGCTGGGATTTTGACTGAAATTGTTTTGAATCTATAGGTCAAATTTGGAAGAACTGATATTATAATAATACTGAGTCTTCCTATCCATGGACATGGAATATCCTTCCATTTATTTAGTTATTTTTTTACCTTATTTTATCAGAGTTTTATAGTATTCTTGTATAGATTTTGTACATACATTATTAAATTTTTACTTAAGTATTTCATTTTTGGGGTGCTAATATAAATGAGATATGGTTTTAATTTCAAATTCCACTTATCCCTTGCTGATATTTAGGAAAGTGATTGACTCATGTATTAACTCTAAAATCTTGCTATAATACGTTATTAGAGCCAGGATTTTTTTTGTCTGTTCTTTCAGATTTCCTACATATATGATTAGGGCATCTGTGAACCAAGACAGTTTTATTTTTGCTTCCCAATCTGTATGCTTGTCTTGTCTTGTCTTATCTTATTGTCTTAGCTGGGACTTACAGTACAGTGTTGAAAAGCAGTGTGAAGAGAGGACATTCTTATCTTGTTCTTGATCTTAGTAGAAAAACTTCAAGTTTCTCACCATGAAGTGTGTTGTAAATGTGACTTTTTTGTACATCTTCTTTATCAAGTTGATGAAGTTCTCTTCTCCTCCTAGTTTACTGAAAGTTTTTGTCATGAATGTGTTGGATTCCTTTGCATCTGTCAATAATATCATGTGATTTTATCCCGTTTTTAGTCTGTTGGTGTGTAATGGATTTCATTAGTTGACTTTTGAATGTTGAGCTAGCTCTGTATACCTGGAAAAAATTTCACTTGGTTGTGGCGTAAACAAGTTCTCTTTTCGTTAAACTCAAATCAAAGATAATAATTGAGAGTGACCATATGTAAATGATCCAAATATTAGTGGGCAATATAATGATATGTAAGCATATATGTAACAATCATTTCACATAGATTTATACCTATTTTTTCTGGATACTCTATCCTCATTCTAAATCTAAGAAATTTAATCTAAGTATTTTAGTATAATGTAAAATGTAATTTTCTTAAATATCCTTATAGAAAGTCATGAGAAATTTAATTGGCTTACATCTATATCTAAAAATGTAGATGAGTTAGAGTGCAATCATTTAGTTAAGGGCAATAGTTTTTCTTTGTATGATAGTTATGTTCACTTGCCTAGAAACATGACAGAAATTTATTTATATGTTACCAATTTCCAGAGTTCAGATCTTCAGTTTTTGAAAAAAAAAATATTATTTCCCCTCAGACTCTAGAAGACAAATATCATCATAGTTACAGTTGTTTGTCTGCCCCATCATTTATCCTCACCTGCTTCTTTCATGATAGAACTTCAATTTTGTTCAATTATATATATATATATATATATATATATATATATATGTATATATATAATTTGTAAATATATTAAAATATATATTTAAAATATATATATATATTTTGTAATGCAGCCCATGTTCATCAAGAAAGTGCATACCATCCACTGGATCTGAATTTTGGTATAACTAAAATAATCATAGGAATTCCAGTCACTTTGAAAATGTTAGGTGCAGAAATTTATGCCTAATTCAGTAGCATTTGCCACTCACTTGGGCAAACTTATTGAGTCATGTCTGAACTCCTGAACTAAGCCCCATCACAGAGAAACCAATAAGAAAGCATCTCGTGGCATTTGCCATTCCAACAATTTATGAGCAGAAAAGGAACCAGCCTTGTCAGCTAACGATCCCAAGAGAATGAAGCTAAGACCATAATAACATGGTTGAACCACTGACTGCCTTAAAGATTGAAAAGTCTGTTCTATCTCTAATTAGATGTGCTTGCTGTTTAAGGCAGTTTGAAATTTTCTTCCCTATATATATGTATATATATGTACATATATGTACATATATATACATATATATTTATATGTGTATATATATAGCATAAATATATACATATATATAATGTGTGTATGTGTGTGTATATATATGTATATGTGTGTATATATATATATATATATATATATATATATATATCTACACTCATGAATAAAGAGACTGACTATTCTGCAAAAGAGGTAAAGGAACAGTTTAATTTGGAAGAAAGAATAAAGTAGATTAGTGATGTTTATATGCTTCAGGAACAACATACAGAATCAAATGACTTATTAAAGGTTTAGTTACTTCAAGACCTCAGAAAGTACAAATAATCAGGAAAAAAAAGAAAAAAGGCACATAAGTTATTTAATCAGTCAATATAATAATTAAAGTGTAAAAGCTTTTTCATTTGTTTCAAACAATGTCATTTGTTTCTGTTGATGTTATTTTCTGCATACAGGTAGAGGTGTTTCTCCATAGTGAGGTTCATCATGGTGTGGCATGAGAAGGCAACACAACTACCCCTAAATTTTATTCTCACTGATTTATACCATGAGTGTTTATTTCTTTTGGTTGAGATATTCAAAATTTTGTAAACATGTAAAATCATTATCAGAGAGAGATAGAATTCAGTAATCTCTGACCTTGAATAATTTTATCAATTAAGTAGTCTAGTCAGCTATTTAGCTTTAATGAAAGGCTACAAGAGGAAATAAACATTGCCTTTGCCACAATTTGTTCTAAGTCTATCCATTTTATGTAGTGTCAATGCTTAGGCAGTATTTTGGATTTAGTTTTGAAAATACAAATGACTGAGGTAAATATGCAGTATAATTCACTTACTTTTAGAGATACAGATCTCTTACATCCAGGAGCCAGAAGGACATTATGTTAGGGTGTTATCTCCTGTGTGTGTGTGTGTGTGTGTGTGTGTGTGCGTGCATGTAAGATTCTATGTATTTGTTTACTGTCTGTGCGATCCAAATATACTCATATTATTTTTGGGAGCTTTGATAACCTTTGAATAATACTTATTTTTTCATTCATAGGCATTAATGTACTTCCAATGTTTTAGTTTGATTTTGTTTTCCCCATGGCTGAGCAAACAGCTCATTTGCTTTTAGTCTTTAATGTTTTTGCTGACAAATATCTTCCAGTGACAAGTTCTATTTTTTCATTGCTTTTATTTGTAAACACTATAAATATATATGATACATGATACATTGGAACTGAAGTCTCTCTAATCAATATTTTTAAGAGACAAAAGTATAGTTTTATTTAAAAAGCTACACTTATGAATTATATTATAGAATTCCATTTCCTCAATTTCCTAGAACCCTAGAATATGTAAAGTGATGTTTTAGAAACCATCTGAATAAATTTTCTCTTTTATTTTTTGACATTATGAAAATGAAGAAATAGAAGCTGACTCATTTATGTACATTTACCCTTTTAATGACAAAGCTAGAACATTAAGATACAACTTGCAGTGCTATTACACTAGTGAATAAGTTATCAATTGCAATAATAATGTTTTGTAACAAACCATCCTCCAAAACTCAGTGAATTAAAATAATAACACTGATTTTCTTATTAGTCTGCAGGTCAGCTGGGCCATTTTTTCTATTTGGGCCTTGGCTTGACTGCTCTTAGTTATGCTTGCTCAGTCACTTGTGGTTAACCAGTGAGTTTGCTGAGGCTTTAATGATTTGGGCTGAGGTCACTTATATCTCTTGGGTGTGGATGGGCCATCCAGGGTGACTTTGACTCAGGTAATTTCCTTCTTCAGCAGGATTGTCCAGGCTTGTTCACCTAGTGGAAGCAACACTATAGAAGAGTAAATGAAAGTGCAGAAGGCCTCTTGAAGTTCTCAGTTTGTTACTCATATACCATCACTTTTGCTGCAAGTCATAGATTAGCTCAGATTCAAAGAGTAGGGAAATAGATTGTTTCTTGTGTTGACCAAGAAAGAATTCATTAAAAATTAATATGGCTATGATGAACCTATTCATTTCTCTCCATCTGTATTCCTTGAAAACTCCCTCATCTTTGTATAAACCTCCAAACTGGCAACATCCATCTCCAAATCCTGTGCTTTTAATTAACATATGCAATGCTGGCAAATTATTGTCCTATTATGTGCTCTTTTTGATAATTTTCTATGACTTGCAAGATAAGAAAAGCAAAGTGTATCATTATCTTCCTGCGAATCTGATATTTGTATTTACTGAGAATGTCTTCACTTATTCTATTGAATGACATTTAATTAATTAATTGTAACGCAATCATTTTAATGTAAAACATTCAAAATAATTTTTAAGAAAACTTTTGATTATCTGATAGGTAAAGCAGTACTTTCCCAAGCAGACATCAGCCACAGCACTAAGGTTATTTTTGAAATGGAAACCGAGTGTTAAACCTTTTTAAGTCACTTCTATCTGCATAATTAGCACTGATGTATTTCTTGCCTAAATACAATTTCCTTGAGTTCCTATTCAGGTATATCTCCCTTGAACAAAATAAACTTTGCACCTTTTCACAGCTTGAAATGTAGTAGAGAAAAATGACAATAAAAATATACTATCAAATAGTTATAATTTCCATAAAAAGAAATAAAATTTTATTAGGGAAAAGACAGAAATCTCATTTTGTCTTAAATTGGCTGCTGTGATAAGAAGTGGGGTTAGTGAGAGAACTATAAGACCTCCAAGTCTATCCGTTGATGTTATAGCAGTTCTTAGGTGTCTGTGGAGTTAGAAAGATCTAGATTTGGATCCCAATACCACAGTTTACTGAGTGCGTCATGCAAAACTCTTGAATAAGCTCTGCAAATGTTACTTTATTTATCCATAAAATATGGTTGTTAATAAATACCTTGGAAGATTGAGGTGATGCTTCAAGAAAGCAAAGCACAGCAAATAGACGGTCTACCAGCATGCCTTCCTTACATCAGAGGTTTCAAAAATGTTTGCCATTTTGTAATTATATTAGTGGTCAAAACAAGGTATATGTGAAGGAAATGCAGATTTTCTTCTGAAATAACATGAAGTCTCTTTGAATTAGCTTTCATAGCGATAACCGTACATTTATTAAACCCTTTTTGTTTGTTTCATGTGTGTGTGTGTGTGTGTGTGTGTGTGTGTGTGTGTGTGTATCTAATTCAGCATTTCCTACTATTGCTGTACCACATTCTTTTTAGTACTTTTTCTAAAACTTCTCTGTGGTAGATGAATAGTTGGTTTTGCTGACCTTTTATGAGCAACGACTTGGAGCTAGTACATCTTGTCTTCATTGTAAGTCTGCCACTTATTTGCCATGTGATTTGGGGAAAATCCTCAATCTCTTTGTGCTTAAGTTTCCAGAACAGGAAAAAAAAAAACAAGATAAAAATAGCGTCTATATTATGAAACCCTTGTGAATATAAAACAATTCAATATGTTTTAATGTATTTAAAATAGTACCCAACACTTTAAAGGTCTTCTATCTTGTATGTTACTATTATCATATAAAATGAACTGTTGGAGAACAGAGAGTAAAACTATGAAGGTTCATTAGGTATATAATTACATATATGCTTAAAGAGATTAGAAATATAGGTTGCATACTAAACTAATAGATTACAAATATCATTTTACACTATTACATTAGTGATTGGTTAATGGTTATTGAAAATTTTATTTCCATTTGCTATCTCATGATTGCCATTTCTCACAGTTTAGGAATGTTATATTTTTTCTTTACTTTTGATAATATACATTGCAAGGTACATTATTTATTAGTCTCAATATTAGATAAAACATTAATTGCCTATATAAGAATTTAGAATGGACATGTATTTGACAAACTATGGTAAAGTGAATTCATATGTTGTAGGGCTTTGGATAAGGATAAGTTGTAATGGAAAGGTAATATGGTATACACAAGTATATAAAAGCAAGAGGGAATACTAGAGTACTTATTTTGTCTCTCCAACCTGTTGTGGATTTTCTAATTACTGATGTATGTCAGAAACTACAAATAATGGGTACAGTGGATAAAGCTATAGGAAAAGCTATTGGAAAGAGCACTGAAAAATTACAACTTGTCTACTACTTCTCTGTCAGTGCACTTAAACCTTCTCTGCTTCACGTGACACTGATGAGAGAGGGATAAATGAAGAGTTCCTCTGGATTCAGAAAGCAAAGGAGGCAGCAGGTAAAACAGGAACTCAGAATACATGAAGTAAATCAATTTGCTTTAGTGCAGTTCAGAGAACATTTTGGGAAGCAATTTAAATGACTTTAATAAAAATCTATTCTAGTTAAAACTACTTATTATATATTTTTAGTTTTGGTCAGCATGTTAACATCTCTCTTTCATGGACTCAAAAATGGTAAGATTTATATTCTACGTCAACTTGAGAATACTATTTTTTTAATTTATTTATGGTACCTTTTCATTTTGGCTCAATGGAAACATGTAGCAGTATTTACGAGAGGTACCAGTGCAGTTGCCTGGGTGGCTGCCTACATTACACTCTGGTTTTGACTTTTAGTGTTAGAAAACCCCAGCTACTATACTTCAGGCAGTGCGATTATACCTTACAGGTGGTATGGGAGACCCTGCCTCAGTATGTTTGGGCCACTATAAAAAAATAGCACAGGTTGAGTGGTATATAAGTAGTAGAAATGTATTTCTCACAGCTCTGGAGTCTGGAAGTCCAGACCAGGGTACCAACTTTGTAGGATTGTGCTGAGGGCCCTCTTCCAGGTGGTAGACTGCTCACTGTGTCCTCACATGACAGAAAGGGCTAGAAAATGCCCTGGAGCCTCTTTTATATGGTACTAACCCACTCATCAGGTTCTCCACCCCATGAGTTAAGCACCTTCGAAAGCTCCATATCCTAAAACTAACATCTTTGGGAGCTGAGATTTCAACATATGCATTTTAGGTGAACACATTCAGACTATACATAGCAGGACCTTTCCTTGTATTAACTACAAAGGATAGGAAAAGAAGCGCAATGAAACCTCAAGGAATAGGGAATGGAAAACTCATAGTTTTTTCATGGATATACAAATGGCAAGCTGAGCTGCCATTAACATCTAAATTCATATATCAAAACAAATGATATACATATTGAAAGGAAACAAGAACACTAGCCCAGACAACAAAATTGTGAAGCAAATGAGAAAATTAAAATGTGATATAGATGGCCTTGGATAGTTGAAGCATAGACAAACATATTTGAATGCTAGTGAGCTTTTTGGATTCCTTTGGTTGTGGAGACACAGCTTAAAAGCCTCTACTGAACATTAGTGATGATCGAAAGCCTTGAAAACACTAAGGATGTGGCCCAAAGTAAATAGTAGAGAATGAACGTTTATGTACATATATAACTTCCATTAATGTTAATCACAACTTTGCATGAATCTGATATATATGGTAATATTTATTTTTGTATGTATGTATGTATGTATGTATGTGTGTATATATACTTATATATCTATGTAAATATATATATTACCTATGTAAATATATATAAATATATTATATATGTGTATATATATACATATATTATGTATGTATATGTATATACATATTTACTCTTATCACATTTTAAAATGATGGCAACCAGGGCCTGTCTTATGGCACTTACAATTTAAATACATTAATATTTTAGAACATGTAGCACTTGAAACTTTTAGATAGCTATATAAAGCTTTAATTTCTTGGGTAGAGTGATTTGCAGTCTTCTATAACTTTACAGATTTTTCACTGCAAATGTAACGATCAGACTTAAACTAGTTATGTTTGGTAGAGGAATCTACTTTTCACTTTCCCAGCTATGAGTTTTACCCAAACATACACAGAGAAGAAAGCAGGAGGAGATAGTGGGTGAAAAGGAGGAGAGGGAGGAGGGGAGGGAAAAAAGGAAGGGTGATAAAGAAGATGAAAGAAGTCTGCAACTACATGTAACAGCAACCTAAGTAGACCCCGAAGTCCTTGAGAACTGTCCTTCTTGCCTTCGTTTCTTTGAATCTCTGTAAACTTGGACAGTGCCAAGTACAGTGTAGGTGAGCAATATATTCTTTTTAAACTAACCTAATTTGACCGAGTGACAAAAGAATTACTGATGTAAACCTTGTCTTCGCCAGTTTTTCATCTGTCTGTGTATTTTACAGAGAAAAAAATGAAAACAAAGGATATATATTTTTAAGGTCATTTGAGGTGAAAATCACCCTGAAATATTTTCTTTTTTTTTTTCACCATGAAATATTTTTAAGTAAAGGCTACTATCTGTTGAGTAAGAGAAAACGTTAATTGTAATAATACTAAAAAAGGTTTGCTTGACTTGGATATTATGATTTGGGGTAGCCATGCTAGGAATTCCATAGTTCCTCAAGTGTTGTGCAAACTTTATGTGTATATAGATATATCAGATTTTGGGGGGTGGGGGAGTCACACATAAGAGTGACTGGTAACTTAGTAAGACACAGTTAGTAAATTTAAATTTCTGTGGTTTATGAATGCCAGGATAAGGAAAGGCCCCCCTCCTTTTCTCCTTTACTTCTTTACTTATTTTCTTCCTTCCTTCTCATACATAATTAAGAATGGGACTATGTGCCAAAAATTGTACTGTGGTGGGCCCTGGAACTTCTATTATGACACTTGCCACAATCATCTGGTTATTTATTAATCCCCCTCACTCCCTCATAAACTTGAGTCTATCTCTGATTTTCACATTTGTGTATTTGAATTCAGTCAACAGTTTATGAGGTCCTGTGCCATAATGCAGATGTGCTTTACAAGATTTAAAGGCGAAAAGGCAACATGATCTCTGACCTCATAGAGCTTATCTAAGAAATGGGAAAGCCATTTAAACAAAAAATATAAAAAGTTAAAGTATTATATTTTTACAATGGCAATATATACACAAGGACAAATTCTTTATGTTAACTCACAATCAGCTATGCTAGAATTTTTAGAAAGATCCATGACAAATATTCAAAGGTACTAGAATTTTCTGGACCCATTTTAATAGAAATAGAAGAGTGTAAAAGTTGGAAAATAGTTTAAATCTTTCCTGAAATACAATTGAATCTTAAACATGATGCTCACAAAGAAGGAGCAATCAGAATAAAATTCTGATAGTCTTTTTTATTACCACTGTTTAATGGAAAGGACATGAGAACAAATTGGTGTACATGACATTTCCTTTTGGGATAGCTGGGAATATTAATAAGTTTGCCCAAGGTGACTGAATTATATTAGCTAGTTATTTACAAGTGAAACACCCTAGACATTCAGTCCCTTGTTGATATGCTATCATCAATTTTCTATTTCTTTTCTTTCAGGTTTATTACTGACAGTTAAAGCAATGAATATAAAACTGATATGCTCATAGTTATGTGATTTCAAAAGGTTCATTTTGTTCTCCAAATTTCAATTTTGATGGGATTTGTTTTCTTATTTTCCCTTCCTTTCATTTTTTCCCATGACCTTAGCAGTATTAATGCTGTTGTCTTACATATGTTGAGCTTCTTCTACTGAATATGTTGGAAGTGCCATTTTTCACATGTATGTCATATACTTCTTAGAGACCTCACTTCTCCATAATGGAATCTTCTTATTTTTCCTAAAAACTAATACTAGCCTACTGGGTCTACCTTAATTAAGCATAGACTGTTTTATAAAACAGCAAAGAAAAGAGGAAGGAACAGAGCAACACAAAGCCTGGTTATTATAATAGCATTTCAATATATTTTGTTTTCAAATCCAAACTGAATATAAGAAATGCCTGTTTTTATAATCTTTTATTTAGGGTTCAACATAACTTTTTTTTATATTCTTGTCTTTATCCTTATCAACTAGTGCTCTATTCCCAAAACTGATTTATTGAGGTTCTCCAAAACAGAACTGGTATTTTTTTTTTGGTTTTTTTTTTTTAACATTGCATTTTTGATTACCATTCTGTCATCCAGAATGACATCCTCTGTTCTCTTCTTTTAGACTCACTATATCCATTCCTTAAAACTACTAGTTGATTACTGATTGTTTAAAAGCTTCCCATGGCGGGGGCGCTTGGATGGCTTTGTTAATTGGGCAACAGACTCTTGGTTTTGGCTCAGGTCATGATCTCACGGTTTGTAAGTTCAAGCCCCACGTCTCTCTCTGCCCTTCCTCTGCTCCCTCTCTCTCACAAAATAAGTTAATAAAAACTTAAATAAGTAAAAAGTGAATGAACAAATGAGCAAATTAATGAATGAATGAATAAATAAATAAATAAAAGCTTTCCATGGTCAATCCAGCCTAAATTGATTACGCAGACTTCTGAGCTTTTATATCACGGCAAATTTCAGTCATTGGCAATAAATTATATACCGCCAAGTAATTTTTATTTACAATTATTTTTCAAAACTTTCTATATAGATCATTTTGGGTGGACTATTCAGGTTTGCAAATACTTAAGTCATAATATCGCTCTGTGTGATATTTTTGTGGACAAAAATCACACTTTATACATTAATTTTCCCTTAGATGTGTGTTGTTTTTAATTCTATGAAACCTGCTCTGTGGTGTAGTTCCATCTTTGGAGAAATAAAAAAGCTTTGGTTTTATATGTTCATTCATTCTATCAATATTTACCAAGTACCTATGAGGTGCAGGGCTCTGGGGACATGAACACTGAAATGGCACTAATTCTACTCTCAGTGCATCAGGACATTAGGGAGTGGCCCCTTTGACCTGCTGCACGCAAGCCAGGCTCACAAGGACTATGTCCTTATACATTCAGTAGCTGTTGCTCTGGAAGATCAGAGGATCAAACTACAGAGGATACTGAGCATACTGATTTCCATATTCAGCCTAGCAAAAATGAAGATTGGTTTCTAGAAAAGTTTCCTTTTAATATGTTTCTAGACATGTTTTCCTTTTAATATGTTGACTTTTCCCTCTAAAACTATCTAAGTTTGTCCTTCACATTTATTGGGAAAGCTAAACAAAACTAGATACAAACACTGTTTAATAAAATCAACAAAGCAATCGTCATGTGAGAATACTTGGTGGCATTTTGAAATAAGCAATATTTTTGTTTTCTGAAATAAACACGTTTGTTTCTAAAACACAAAGAGTTGAATCAATGACAAATTCCCTTTAGGAAAGATATACCATCACATTAGGATATTTTCCATAATTGAAGAAACTAATTCATTCTAGCTGCAGCATAATAATTACATGGTTAAAATACAACTAGTAAAAAAGTTGGAAAGCATAGCAAAATTCAAATTATCATTCTACTATTGCTTGTATTAATAAAAGTATGCATATGAATATACATGCACACATATATTGCACTACAATATCTCATTTTCCACCTATTCTACTATTTTGAAATTACTATTTTTGAGATAACTTCCTTTTCACAAATATTTATTTCTCTGTTGAGATTGATGCAGAGAGCATAAACTGTGGAATCAGATATGACTGGGTTTGAATTTCACTTGTACAATTTTACAGCTGGATAACTGGCAAATTTACTGAAACTTGTTTGAGCTTCAGTTTCCTCATCTTCCAAATTACCATAATAAAACACATTCGTGATGAAGATAGAATAGATTGATATGTAAATTATGTAGTAAGATGTCTGGCACATATTGTGCACTTAAAATCATGTTTTTTATTATTATAATGTGCATTTTGTACAGATGAAGTTGATAACCCATGTGAATACTAGATTGGAAAAATAATTAGATAAAACACTCATTTCTTGTTCTGTTTTATAAGAATGAGTGTGGGTTTGAAAATTACATTTCTCCTTGTTAAGTGGATTGATTGTTTTAACTTTTCTATTGTGATAATATCTGCTTTAATCAAATTATTTTGACCATATTTTAAGCTATGCAGTTTATAAGGGGGAAATCAAACATTATACCCTTAAGTGGCTATTAAAAGTATTTTAAAAGTATATTGTAAATTGATATAAGATGTAATATGGTAGAGTATGGGATTCTTAGGAATAATAGTTCAATCTAGCCTATCCTATATTCTCACGTTACTCAATCAGGATTTTAAAGTTTAAGTAGTTTGATTTATTATTACTTTTAGTTCTCTGTTAGGAATATTGCTTTGTTTCTGCATCTCTCTCTCTCTCTCTCTCTCTCTCTCTCTCTCTCTCTCTCTTCGTATTGCATTTACTGTAGGTTTCTAATTGCTACAAAAAGAATGAATAAACATTGCAGGGAAGATATGGGATCTGTATAATTATGATTTCTGGGTACAAGAAGACTGGGAACTAGTAGAAAAAAAGCAAAGGGGTTACTGAAAAAAAACCAAATTATAATTTTTAGACCAGCTCACACTGTGATCTTAAGTGTGTGTGAATCCATCACTAGTTTCAGCATAAAAACATATTATTGAAACTGGCTACATGGGTTGATTACTGAAAATATGCTTTGGATAAGCCTATACTTCTAAAGGATCTTGCCAGCTTTATGAATCCATCCCACTGCTTTAGGCCAGGAATGTGCGTTTATAACCATTTCTTTATGAGGCAAATGAAACCCAGAAAGCTGAAGTAGCTTGGCTAGTGCATTAACATAGCTTTGTCAACCACAGTAAGAGTGGTTCCAAAGGACAGAAAAAGAATGTGCAGTACTTAAAAGTAACTTTTCTTAGAACAATACTAAACTTGATTAAACTTGTTTGCTACCTGAGTAGCAAACATGAGAGTTTTGTTCTAGTGTTTTTTTTAAAGAAAGATTATTCCTACATCATATCATCACCACTACCTTTATCAATTCCAATTGATTAAGCACCCCACTGCCTCTAGTGAAGGTAGATCTACACTGAGAAACAACTTCACATAAAACCTGAACTTGCAATCTGCAATGTATGTTGTTTAACAAGCCTAAATAATTACTATCTTACGTAGCTGCTTTACAGAGCCTCATAAAACATCCTTCTGTTTCATATGAAGCTTTCTTGCGTTTTTACATGCACAATATCTTAGTGCTTTATCTGGGTGATGACGGTGCAAGAGAGGAAAAAAAATCCTCGCTAATCCTTCTAATCTTTGCTCAAGATTTGAGATTTTGGAACATTTCAGTTATTAAAATGTGTCACTCAAACTTTATATATATCTAAGTTAACATTTGAATAATCTTCTATGTCTAGAATATCTAAACGGTAAAGTTCATTCGAAAACTAAAGCAGTGTTTTAGTCATCTCTTAAAGTGAAAGTTGAAGCAAGGTTATTCAATGTTAAATTTCTGGTTTAGAAAACAACTTGTCTTTACTTAGATAACAAAAGGGAATCTTCAAGCCGAAGACATGGTACTAACCAGGAGTCTGAGAATGCAGAGGTCCATCATTATCAAAATATATTACAAAAATACCTGGTTTGCTCTGTGGTTTAGGGAAAGGGAGAGCAGTTACTGCCATTTAGTGACCATATGTGTCCTCGTGATGTCCCTTTGCCATCCCATGTGCCCTACTCATGGTGAGAAAGTCTCTCCTATAGCACCTTTAATCTGTTACTTCATCGTAACCACATGTAGAAGCTGAGTCTGAATTTATTTAATATTTTTAAGTGACTTGTTACTGGCATTTTTTTTCTCCTAGCTATTTTGGAAATCTGGACACAGTATACTGTTAGAAATATCAGCTTTAATATTAATTTTTAAATGTTCTTTGATAATGTCAAGTATAAAATGAAATTGTGCCCCTTAGATATAAGTATTAAATATCAAAGCATGATATTGAAGTGGCGTGAATGTGGGCCTTTGCTTTTTAAATCTCTGCTGAATTTTGTCAGTTTGGGAAGTACCTGTTCTCTGCCATCACACAACAGGAGATCTCTAATGCAGCCACCCACAGGACAGGAAAGGTAACCTAAATTCTACAATTTGATGGAAGCTGGCTCCAGGGCACAGCAGGGAGTGGGGACTGTGGTCAACTGGAGGGTACATGTTCCCTCTAAATGCGTCAGCTGCTTATCTGTAGCAGATATTTGTCATGGGGAGAGAGAGGCTGAGTGTTATCAAAGAAATACTGGAAATCCAGAATGTTTGCATGTGTTTGTGTGACATTGCTTTAGAATTCACTCCAGTTGAATACACATGCACAGGCCCCTCACACAGAGACTGTGTTGGCCCAACTAAATGACTCTTAGCAATGAAATGAACTATGGGTGGTTATTAAGTGATTAATACTCAGTATGTTTGGTGATGACTAATCATATTCAGCTCCTGATTCATAGTGCTAATTTATATTTAATTAACTTCCACTGAAGGCTTCCTGTGTATAAGGTACTCTTCTTGGTATTGTGTCAACATAAACATGAATGGAGCATGGTCTCTTTACATGTCCATACACTCTTCTAGGATACTGGTAATAATATTGAAGAAGGAAATCTATAAAAGGAAGCCACCATTGCAGAAAAAAAACATGAATTAGAGTCATAGGAAATTTGGCTTGACTGTGTCTCTACCTCTTACTAACTGTGTGCCTGGAAAACCTGCTTAATTTCTCTGGTTTATAATTTTCGTATCTGTAAAGTAGTACTTTGTTGTAATTTGAAATTATTAATGGTTACAAAATGCTTAAATGCTCAATTAATACTAGCAAAAATATAAACACAAAAAAACTACCTCCCTTTGAAGATTTGTATTAACAGAAATAACACCTATATATATATAAAGTGCCTGCTCAGTGTATGGACTATTAGGCATTCAGAAAATCACAGTCTGGGGGAATATTCTGAGATTTACATTTTGTAACATGTAGATGGAAGATTCTAATCAGAATGGATCATCTCCATGTGATGGCACTATCTGGTCTATTTGTCAATTTTCTTAATATCCTGAATATACCAGCGATGTAAACTTTTTGAAGGAAAATATTCAGAACAAACGATTATTTATTCCCCAATCGGGTGTTCCCATAGGTAAATGCCTGTGTTTTTGCAGGATGGTTGGCAGGCTAAACATGACAAGTTTTTGAGTATAGGTATTTTATTTCTGTAAAAGTTCTTTATAAAGAATGATAACATTTTACAACCTCATCTAAGGATAGAAATCTTACTAAATTTAAAATAAAATGAACAGACTTACAAAGCTAGTCATTATTGTATCTCTTAAAATGATATTAACTTATCTTGAAAACAGGTTTTCCAAAATATTTATTATGTTAATTTGTTTCATAAAGCTCTAAATAAATACATATCTTAGACTTCCTGTCTAGAAGAGAAGAGGAAGAAAAAAAAAAACTTTAGGTTTACAGGATACTTCATCCTAGAAAATTCCCCCTGCCAATTAGAAACTGATGCATGAAGTAGAACTATATATCATGAATCCCTGGCCATCAGTAAATTAGGATTGTGTCAGCCTGGGATGGAAAGGAAATATCAAAGCCAAGGGCCCTTTCTAGAAAATGCTTTTCATGATTCAGGTCTTAAATCTTGGAACCATTAGCAAGAGTGCTCTGGATGATCAAAATTGTCCATGGGTTACATGGGATTTTATTTATTGTACCATTTTCTACATTGAATTTCAACTCTCAGGAGCATTTTTTCACACTCTCTGATTTTCAGACACTCAGGGAAAAGTAAAATATAGGATCAAAATAAGATTAGTCTCTACGTGGATGAATCAGTCATGCTTCATGGAATGCCTAATGCAGCTTTTGCTTCACTAAATCCCAAGTAACATTTCACAACTTTATGTGGTGCCTTGAGACTGGGGCCTTATTTGTCAATGGCTGATGTTAAGTCAATGCACATCTGTGTGTGCATCTATGTGCACACACGTATAACATTCCCGTGGTTCACTGAAGCATGCTGCAATTGGAATCAGTATTAGTGAGACCAAATGTACATGTGACATCATCATTTGAAAGTGATGTATGGATTTACTCCAAAATTTACTCCAAAACTGTGGGTTAACACTATCTCGGCAGCAGACACAGTAGTGCCTGAGGGAACAAGTGTCTCAGGGGGTTATGCCATCTGCACATGCATTCCCACTTCAATCTCTGATAATTCAACATTCTGCTCTGTGCTTAAAAATCAAACACAGACAATCAGATTCAGAGATAATAAAAACTGTTCTTTCCAAAATCAAATGATCCAGAAGTGGTTAGTCCTTTGAATTATTTTAAGTATATGTCTTTTAAATAAGATTTTCTTGAAATATAAAAGTCGTGCTTATATAATGTGCAAACTTTAAAAATTTTGAAAAAAAAGGTGAACAGTATTCCCTTCTAGATTTTTAAATCTACACTTTATTTACAAATTTGGAATCTATTAGTATACCATTTGTACCCCCCTTTTTATCATATCATAAAAAAGGATAATACATCTCCATGATGTTAAATGGTTTACTAAAACTTGCTTTTAATAAGTACATAGAGATTTCAAAATTTTATCACATGGATCTATTATTCATAGCATTTCACCAAAACCTTGTGTTAACGAGCCTCTGTTACCCAAAGCAAAGCAAAGCAAAGGAAAAAGGCTCCCTTATTTTAAAAGAAAAGTAATTGTCCAAAATAAAAGGTGTTATCCTACTATGTTATCCTTTTCTTAAGAAAAATAATCTCTTTTCTATTAAGTGTAATTCTCAGCTATTTTGAAAACCACACACAACAGTCTCAACCATAATTCTGACATTGTTTAAGCATATTGCTTATTTATCAGACAATTAAGAAGAAACAATATATTGGGTTAAAAGGTGGTGTATGTGTGTGTGTTTAGTTTTTATTTTAATTCCAGTTGATTAACATATGATATTAGTTTCAAGTGTACAATAGAGTAATTTAATACTTTCTACACACCCTGTCTTCATTACAAGTGCACTCCTTAATCCCTATTTAACCTATTTAATCCATTCCCCCTGCCCCACCTCCATCCTGGTAACTATCTGTTCTCTATAGTGAAGAGTCTGTTTATTGAGTTGTCTGTCTCTGTCTCTTATTTTTTTCCCTTTTCCCTTTGCCTGTTTGTTTTGTTGAATGCCATCTGCACATGCATTCCCACTTCAATCTCTGTATTGTGTATGTGTGTGTGTTTAGTTTTTATTTTAATTCCAGTTGATTAACATATGATATTAGTTTCAAGTGTACAATAGAGTAATTTAATACTTTCTACACACCCTGTCTTCATTACAAGTGCACTCCTCATACACATATGAGTGAAATAATATGATGTTTGTCTCTCTCTTAGTTCTCTTAGCATTATATTCATTAACATTATACTCTGTCCATGTCAATGCAAATGGCAAGACTTCATTCTTTTTTATGACTGAATAATATTCCATTGTATGTATATGCCACATCTTCTGTATCCATTATAAATCAATGGGACACTCGGGCTGCTTCTGTATCTTGGCTATTGTAAATAATGCTGCCATAAACATAGGGGTGCATGTAAACCTTTGATTTAGTGTTTTTTATATTTGGGGGGTAAATAGTAGTGCAATTACTGGATCATTGGGTAGTTCTATTTTTCACTTTTTGAGACACCTCCATACTGTTGTCCACAGTGGCCTCACCAGTTTGCATTCCCACCAAGAGTGCAAGAAGGTTTCTTTTTCTCCACATCCTCTTCAACACCTGTTGTTTCTTGTTTTGTTGATTTTAGCCATTCTGACAGGTATGATGTGATATCTCATTGTAGTTTTGATTTTCATTTCCCTGATGATAAGTGATGGTGAGCATATTTTCATGTGTCTGTTGGCCATCCGTATGTCTTCTTTGGAAAAATGTCTGTTCGTATCTTGTGCCAAGTTTTATTCAGATTAATTGTTTCCTGGGTGTTGAGTTGTATAAGTTCTTTATATATTTTGGACACTAACCCTTTATCAGATATGTTGTTTGAAAATATCTTCTCCCATGCCGTAGGTTGCCTTTTAGTTTTTTGATTATTCCTTTTGCCGTACAGAAGCTTTTTATTTTGATGTAGTTCTGACAGTTTATTTTTGCTTTTGTTTCCCTTGCCTCCAGAGGCATATCTAGAACAAAGTTGCTATGACCAGTGTCAAAGAACTTACTGCCTGTGGCCTCTTCTAGGATTTTTATGGTTTCAGGTCTCACATTTAGGTCTTTAATCCATTTTGAATTTATTTTTGTGTCTGGTGTACGAACATGTTCCAGTTTCATTCTTTTGCATGGGTCTGTCCATTTTTCCCAGCACTGTTTGTTGAAGAGACTGTCTTTTTCACATTGGGTATTCTCTCCTGCTTTGTCGAAGATTAGTTGTAGGTCAATTTCTGTGTTTTCTGTTCCATTTATCTATGTGTCTGTTTTTGTGCCAGTACCATATTGTCTTGATGACTGCAGCTTTGTAATTTAACTTTAAGCCCAGACTTGTGATACCTTCAGCTTTGCTTTTCTTTCTCAAGATTGCCTTGGCTATTCGGGGTCTTTTGTGGTTCCATACAAATTTTAGGATTGTTCTTCTAGTTCTGTGAAAAATGCTTTTTGGTATTTTGAAAGGAATTTCATTAAATGTGTAGGTTACTTTTGGCAGTATAGATATTTTAACACTATTTTTTAGTAGGTTATTCTTAATAGAGAGAGGATGGAACCTAGAAAAAATAATATAAACCATCAAAAAGAACCAATAGTGAATATTATTCTGTTAATATAATTGATGATAGAGAAATTGAGAACAGATATTCTTGTACTTCCAAACAATATTATTGGCTTCAAACTGTTAAGAAAAAGGGACAAAGAGATTTAATGTTTAGCATTCCCAATAATACGCTAGCATGTTTAGGCATAAGTATGGGTAGCTTGCAAAAACAAATTACATAATGATGATGATCAGACACTGCATGGAGAAAAATTTAGCAAAACATGGAGTCAACCTCTGTCATCTTTTTCTCTCTCTCTTCTGTCTCTGACTCTGTTTCTCTCTTCCACATAGTGATCGAAGGTTTGAGAAACAAAATCCTTGAGGAATTGCTAATTCTTTTTCTTTAACTTGAAAGGAATAATAATAGATTCTCAATGAAATATTATTTCATGAGATTTTTTCTGTCAATACTTGAAAAAGAACAGAAAAAAATAAATACCATTTTCATGTCCATGAATAATGATGAGGCCTTCCCATGCTTCACTAAGGGAACTTCGTTGTGGTTCCATGACTTACACAAGCGTAACAATCTAAAGATAAAGTATGAAAAAATAAAATATACACCAGAAGTTGTGATACTATGTGCTATGACAATAGGTCAGAAAATAGAGTGATAAATGTTGACTTGTTAATGAAAAAGATATAAGGAAAGAGTTGGAGTTTGTGTTAGAGCAGTAGATTTGGGGAAGGTAAAGCAATGAGGATTAATTTTCAGAGATGACCTATGTGTATAGGAAATAACTTTCAAACATTGACTGTATAACATTATTTTCTCACCTGAATAGGACTCCCCTAGTGTTTTTGGTTTCTAAATGATGAATTTTCTGCCTTCTCTGATAATTCAGAAGAATTAGATGAGGAATAGGATTCTAAAGCTGCTGTATTGAAAGTCCTTGGCAGAACAAGAGGCAATTTGACTTTTCTAAGAGCCTTTACATTATACCGAATTCCACTAAACTAGGGGGAAAATATATATGTGAACCTAGGGAAAATTACTCTAACTTCTGAAATTGTTTAGCAAAACTCTGTAGTTTCAGAGCTTTCCTGAACTCAATAAACTGTGTTATAGGACATGTGGAATTCTAGACAGAGAATTATACAACACATTGATCTTAGAATGGCCAATATTTCAAATATTTTTCATCTTTACTCTTTCACTTCACTTCCTCTCTTGCAAATATTATAATTTTAAGGTAATTGTAATTTATTATACATCTATATGATGACATCTTGAAAATCTGTATATCCATTAAAAGTATGTTTTAGTAAAACATTTAATGTCGTAGAAAATGTCTACTCTCTAATTTTGATATTTATGAAGAGTGATATTGGTATATATATTAGGATCTCCACTTTACCTTTTTCTGTTTTTTTTCTTTTTTTTTTTTAACTGGCATATTCCTTCTTGGACACTTACAGGTTTCTTGAGACTGTGACAAAGACACAAAACCAAACAATACTCAGAAATTGTAAACAAGGTTATGTAGCAGGATAAAAGTAGCATAGAGGATAGTATGGGAGACAATAAGCCCATCAGAATAAATTCGCATTCAGGCTACTTTACTACTTATGAGACCTGTTCAGTTTTTTAAAAAATGATCTTAAAACAGACCAATTTATATTTTCCTATATATACTGTTGTACCTGATCTTTAAACAATTCTGCTTCCCTGCCACTCCACTGAGTGCCCAGTGATCAGTGTCACTAATTCTAAATCAAATGGTCAATTCTCAGATTTATTTGTTTGTTTCTTTGTTTGCTTAGTGCTTCTCTGTTCCATCCCAGTGTCTAGTGATAGAATGTTACTGCTTCTAATGTTGGTTTGCCTCAGGGCTCATCCTCTATTTTCTCTCTTACTTGCATTTGCTCCCTTGGTCATCTCATGCAGTCATGTGACTTTAATTCATTGTGTCTGGTTGAAACTAGATTTGACCTCTTACAAACAAACAAACAAAAATCACCATAAAATATGGCTTAAGCAGGATTAATATTTTTCTCTCCAATTACAAAAAAAAAAAAAAAAAAAAAGTCCCAAAGTGGCCAGTTTAGAGCAGCATGGAAGTTTCACACTTAGCTGTGATCTGGCCTCTAATAGCAGTGCTATCATCCATCCTCACAGTCACAGTTAAGCTGCTGGATCTCCTCATGTCCAGTTGAGGAGAAGATACATGGAAGAGAAAAGCACCAAACAAAAGCATCCTGCCTAAATTAGTGCTCTTGATGGGTTTCCCTGGAAGCCTGACTTAACAATTTACAGGAACAGCTCAATGAATATCCCAGTCTGCAAAAGAGGTGAGAAAAACATCTTGTTATTCCTGGTAATAATGGGACTCTATTAGTAAGGTAGAATTAGAAATGGGTATCACATAAGCAACCAGCAATTTTGCTATAACATCTTATATGCCAAGAGCTCCAAAATGTCATTCCTCTCATATAAGCCAACTACCTATTGAATACCTCCACTCAGCTGGCTGAGGTTTACTCAACCCTGTCCAAAATTAAAATTGTAACTATTCCCACGGACCTCTTCCTTTTGCGGGTTCCTCATTCATGTTCATTTGCCCACCTTCTTGTCCTTAAACCTCGGAGTCCCTCTTGACTCTTCTCTTTCTGTCATATTCTACATATGGTCTATTAGCAAGTCTGTTCCACCTATAAAATAATAACTGAATCTAACCACTCCTCAGCACCACCACTACCAATTTCCTCTTATCTTGACTTCCACCCTTCCCTGCTAGAGTCTATCATACTCTTCTGATTATGCCACCCCATACATATTTAAAATCTCTCAATGGCATTCCAATAGTAGTAATTTCTCAATATAATTTCACTGTGTAGTCTCCCTCCAAGTATTTTTTTCTGACATAATTTATTTCTCTCTGACTCCTCATCCCCAAGCTTCATCCACTCCACCCACACTGACCAACAACATGCCATAGGCAAAGATTCCGTGGAAACCATGTCAACTTTCTACTTGACCTAGTGTGATCCACTGTTGACTCTTTCATCCACCTTGAAGCTGTCTCTTGCCCTTCCTTTGCTGACACCATGTCTACTTGATTTCTGTTCTTCTCTGGCTGTTCTGCATTGTAGTCTTCTTTGTATGGTCCTCTTTTTCATGGTCTCTTATGTGTTGGTTGTTGGTGTTCACCAGAGACATTTTTTTGGTTTTCTTCTCTTACTGTACATACTGTTTCATGTTTATCAAATTTACTCCTGTGCCTTTAACTATTATTAATATTTGATGCATCAAAATTTTTGTTCATATCTGCTCTTAATTATATATCTTGGTCTATACCTAAATGCATATCTTTTATCTTTATTCTCATCTTTAGTTTCATATATTATCTTTTCCAGAGTTCCAGACCCATATATTCATGAGTTGAATAGAGGGTACAAAACACACAAAAAAATAATTACCAGTTGGTAAATATTTAAACAAAATAAATGTCAGTGCAATGGCATTATATGTAAAAACCAACATAAATAATATTTTTTAAGCTTTATATACCTCACTGAATTCTCCATTCATATGTAGCAACAACAGTGGATGCTCATCTTATTCACTTTGGCACATCTCTTAGCCCATAGTGGGTGCTTAGGAAATGCTGAGTAGCAGCAAATGCAAAGACAGACTGCATATTTCTGTTCTAATCTATTTTCAAAATGATATGCAAAATCACTTCCACTAAATATTGCTCAAATTGATGATGTAGTCTCAATATTGAATTTTGTAAGATTTCTTCTTATCACAGCAAAATCAAATTTTAATCTTTGGTTTAAACAACTCTTTAGAAGCATGCAGTTCATCAACATCCTATTGGCTAAATATTTGACAAGGCTTAATCACCTGAATTTTTCCATTAAGAGCTATTTATGGCTTTGATTTTGGAAGTAGAATCAAAATCTATCTAAGCAAATTGGGTATACAGCATACAGATACACTCTGGCATTTAGCTTACTTGATTCAGTTTGGATCAAAACATACTCCCATGGGAAGCTCTTGTATTATTGATATGAATATCTGAAGAGAAGAATGTCTGTGCATTTTAGAAGATGAATAATTCACACACCAAATTAAAAGATTGAGACAGCACATTTCAATTATTGCAACCAAAATGGAAATCTTTAGCGTAGCCCTCAAAGATGGGGGGAATGGGTAGTATTGAATTTTTTTTGTATTAGGAAGAGAATATTAAAGATCAATTTAATTAATAATATATCTTTCTATTTCTATGAAATGGATATTGCCAAAGAAGCTAAAATATCTTCTATACTGAAGATTCAGTGTCATAATTCAGTTCATCAGGAGTAATTCAACCTGTAAAATCACAGTATATATTCTGGAAGAAGTTGACGTGAAAGGAGGTTTTATATACAAGATGCTTCTGTGGTTTTTTAACATCAAAGACAGTTGTTGAGGATTCCATAAATAGCACAGTTTAAAGGAGACAACTTATAATTAGAATTTTACTTGTTATAAAAATGGATTGAATGTGTAAGAAGATATATAACATTTATTTTGAAATGATCTTTTGAACATCAGTGGTTTCTTTGCCAACCCCACCCCCATTAATCATGTATTTATGTCGAAGAAATTGTATTAAAGTTAGTGACCACTTATAATATTAAAATGTATTCCATTTAGAATACAGAATCATAGTCCCCTTCATGATCGCAACGCTTCCTACATCCGGAGAATGGAGATCTATTTCTGCAGCTCCTGGAGTCTTAGTTGACATTGTGACTAGCTTTGACCTACAGAATGTGTCACAAGAAACATTTCCACATGTGCCAGTTATCAACTGAAGAATGGATAAGGGTTTACCATAAAGACATAAAGAGGAAGAGTGCTCCAGGGAGAGTAATAACTGTACAAAGGGCCTGAAGTATTAAACACTGTATGTATGATATATTCAGGAATACAGAACTAGTTCAGATAGACTGAATACTTTTGTTTGAAGGAGAGAAAAACAAGACTGAAACTGAAGAAGTAGACAGATTTCAAGCACATTGCCTGATGACTTTGGACTTTATCTGATATGTTTAAGGAGCTGCTTAAGAATTTCAATTAAACAATAAATTGACAGTATATTCAGTTATGAGAAATAAATTGAGAAAAGTATGAATGTTGGACTTCTGAAAGAAATACTTAGGGAAGCCATAGAGAAGACATGGCAAATGTCCAAGGAAAAGATAATAAAGATAGCAGGAGTGTATAGGAAGAGAATGATACAGATTCTAAACATGATTAGGAAGTACAAATAACAGAACTTAATAATTTATTGGCTATCCATTAGATGGTTTCTAAAATTAATTTAGTCAGATTATTTTATTCTTCTGGCTTCCTAGATTTCAGTGCGGAAGAAGCCACAATCCTTCATAATGTGTGGCTAGGAAAATTGGAAACCACCTAAAAGCTTGAGAAAATAATTTTACCAGATTGGTTTGAAATTGTTTTCTCACTTGAAACTGGTGTCATTCTCAGGACTGTTTACTTTTTCTCTTTCTATCTTATCTATTGATGTTCAGTTCCTATAGTTTTACATAATAATACAAACATCCATACAGAGATGAATATTCTCCAATCTAGGGGGCAAGGTGTATTACGTACTCTATTGTAGAAAAAATTATTGGACATTTCCGTCCTGATGTACTTCAAGAGAATTTAAATCATAAAACAGAAAAAAATATTAACTGACTAGAGAAAATACACTCATCTGAGGCCCAACACAGTATATTCCAAAAATCACATATTCTTTTTCATTCTGTCCCTAATTTTTGGTTCCAAGATCTGATCCAAAAAATTCTTCTAAAAGGAAATTGGAGACAGGCATTTGGGAAAATGAAAGGATAGTGAAGAGGCCAGATAGTTGGAAAATTAGGAGTAGCTGCCACAAGTTCTAGAAAATCAATCCTAAAATAAAGATATATCATATGGACAATAAACATGCAAGGAAGTTCTTAGCATTTCCATGAAATTATGATTGATCTAGATAAATAAATGCAGCTTGGTATGATACCAAATATATAATCCTTCTTATAGTGCTGACATAGTATGCCTGTAGTATGAATCTAGAACAGTCATTCTCAATGCATGGTCTCCAGACCATCAGTATCAGCATCACCTAAGAACTTGTTAGAAATGCAAACTCTCAGGAGCCAAATCAAGAAGACTTAATGAATCAGAAGTCCTGGAAGTGGAGCTGAACATGCTGTTTTAACAAGCCCCATGGGTGATTCTTATGTGCGCTACATTTGAGAACCACCCTTCTAGAGGCAGCATACTGACTGGATAGTAGAAGATGCATGTTTCTATCAGATAGCTTCCAGTGTTATCCATGTGACTTTGAGCATTTTAACATCTCTGAATTCAGTTTGCTTTATAAAATAAAAAAGTTGGATTGTTATCATTAATATCCCTCCAATACAAATATGTTTTGACTGATTTTTATATATTGTCAAACATAGGTACTCAATGAGCTACAAAACCCTATAGGGTCAGGCTTCTCTCCACCAATCCTATTACCTCTCTGAACACACCTCTTAGTGTTTTGTTCATTCATTCTGTTCAGTCACACTGACTCCCTGGCTGCTTTTTAAGTATGTCTGAATATTCCCACCTTAAGGTCTTCACTTTGGGTATCTTTATCTTTCTGGAATACTTTCCTCTCGGAAAAATTGATAACTAAGTCAGATGCTAGCTCCTTAAGAAGATTGCTATGCTGAACCACACCATTTCAAACTGTTACCCAAACAACACCATCTATCTTCTCTATCCTGTTCTACTTTATTCTATTTTCCATAGGCCTTATCAATACTAAAATTACTTTATAATTTACATATATATTATATCTACCTTTCTTACCTGTCTCCTTCCCCCAACCTACCTAGAATGTAAATTCCAGGGACCTTTGTTTTATTTTCCCACTGGAGAATCCCAATATCTAAAATAATTCCAAATTTTCAAAAATATTTTTTGAATGAACAAAGGAACAAATGAATGAATAATAAATGAATGAGTGTAGCTCTAATGACAAAAGTGATGTTTATATAATTCAAAATTATGTAAAATGTTGGCAGTTTGGTTAACATAGACAGATTCAAGCTCTCAAACTGGCTCCTTGATGAGTTATTTAATCCAATTCTATCTAGGTCTCTGGGATAGTAGTTTATGCAGTACTTAACTTAATGCAGTATTAACACCCACTGATCTTTCCATTGCTTTGAGCATTTGGTTAATATAGACATATTCAGGGGTATAGGATGATATATTAAATACTAAGGAGTAATGGATGGTGATATATAAATATTGCCAAGGCAAAAAGAATTACTAGAGTTTTTATATTGTTCCCTTTTCCTTCCTTTGTTCACTCATTTCTCTCTTCCTTCCTTTTCTTCATAAAATATATATTGAGCACATTCTGTGCTATGCCCATAATTGTTTTCAGGAAGTGGTGATTAAACAGACAGACCTGGCTCAAATGCAATTACAGTGTGTAACTGTGTATCCTATACAAATACAATGCAGTAATAGAGACACATATTAACAAATGAATATATAAGACATAAATAATTATAATTTGTGACATTTCCAAGGAAAAAAAGTAGAGTACAATGATTAAAACTAAATGGAAGGTAACCATTTAGAAACACTTAACAAGGAAGTCTCTTTAAGGAGATATATTAGTTTATTAAGGCCACCATGACAAAGTACCAAAAAATGAGTAACTTAAATAACAGATTTATTATCTCACAGTTCTGCTGGAGGCTAATAGTCCAAGGTCATGGTGTCAGCAGTGTTATTTCCTTTTGAGGGCTATGAGAGAGAATTTGTTCCATGACTCTCATCTAGCTTCTGGCAGTTTTCTGGTAATCTTTGGCATGCTATGGCCGTTAGAAGCATCACCCCCCAACTCTACCTTCATCTTTGCACTGCTTTCTCTTTGTGTGCGTGTCTGTGCCCCATTAAAGATACCAGTTGGGGTGCCTGGGTGGCCCAGTCGGTTAAGCGGCCAACTTCGGCTCAGGTCATGATTTCGCGGTCCGTGAGTTTGAGCCCCGCATCGGGCTCTGTGCTGACAGCTCAGAGACTGGAGCCTGTTTCAGATTCTGTGTCTCTCTCTCTCTGACCCTCCCCCATTCATGCTCTGTCTCTCTTTGTCTCAAAAATAGATAAACGTTAAAAAAAATTTTTTTAATTAAAAAAAAAGATACCAGTTATATTGGATTAGGGGCCCACGATTCTACAATATGATCTCATATTAACTAATTATATCTACATCTTAACCTCAGCAAGAGAGTCTCTGTTTTGGACCTTGTGCTTTAGTGGGTCCAACTTTGGCCCTTCTCCAGCCTTACCTTTCCCTACAGTGTAAGGAGACCAGGTAGCCAACAGGATATGTGCATCCAGGCATCATGCCATCCTTCTCTGATCACACACTGGTTACCTGGGACTCTGGATTTCTATAGTTATATGGCCCCAGATCTGCTCCAGAACTTGCAGGAAATTCATCTACAAGTTTGATCCTCATGAGAGCAAATCCCACCCTGCTAGGTAGGAGGAATGGATAAACTATGTCCTTCAGGAAGAAAGGGAAGGAGTGAAAACTGAAAGTAGGAATGACATTTAGTCTTTGTACCATCATATCTGAAGTGAAACTTCAAGAAGATCAAAAATTCTTACTTCAGATTTGGCCTTCAAGGTTTTTATGAAGGTATATTTGTCAAAATTAGAGGACAGTTACTTATTTAACAGGCTTGTCCTTTTTATTAAGCTTGATTTACAGCTTCTAAATATTAGAGAAAGGCTACATAGACATTTTTGTTAAAACTGCCCTTTATGATGGGTAATTTTAGAATAAATTTGAGTTCAGGTAAAAATAACCCAATAGAAGGAGAAATATATCATTTAAGTTAGGGGTCAGGCAACTACTACCCAAGGTCAAGATCCAGACCCTATCTTTCTGGAGTACTTTTCTGTCAGAAAAATTGATAACTAAAACCATCTGTTTTACAAAAACCATCTGCTTTTGTAAATAAACTTTTATTGTAATTGAGCTAAACTAATTTATTTACACATAGTCTGTGGTTGCTTTAATGCCACCTTAGCAGAGTTGGATGGCTGCAACAGAGCTATTGCACCATGTCTGATGGCCCACAAAGCCTACAACATTTATATCTGACCCTCTAAAAAATTGCCCACACTTTATTTAAGAGACAGAGGAGATAATCAAAAATAAATACTGTAAAAAATGAGAAGGGATGGCTTGCAAAACACATCTGGAGCGATAAGACCAGACAGGGCCTGTCATCACTCAGAATAGGAAGGAGGAAAAAGAGTGGGCTGAGACAGACGTATGAATTTAGTGGTGGGAAAATAGTTCTTACCTACATACTGTGTAGTATGCAGACACACACACACACACACACACACACACACACACACAGTATCCATCTTGTTTGCAGGGTGGTGGGGTGGGAGAGACATGGGGATGAGAACAATTAAACTTTATGCCTCATTAGTTTATTTTCCTTGAACCCACCTTCCTTTCCCAAATATTTTTAACACAATTATACCTATCTGTATAGTTACTCATCAAAATTCCCCAGGTAGCTATGTAGCAGGATCATCAACAGCTAATCTTAGTATCAAATAGTCTTATGGGCACTATTTATATACATATCTAAGGGTATCATGAAAAGTTTAAACATAGCAGATACAGTGTACTATTTACTTATTTATTTAAATCTTATTTTATTTATTCATTTTATTTTTATGTATGTATGTATGTATGTATGTATTTTTGGTAAATTAACCCATATGATAAATCTCTTATGGCATTTATCACCTAATATTGTGATCACGGGTCTATTTTTCTGTGCTTGATACTAGGCTAGAAATTCTATCAGGCAGAGACCTTGATTATATTTACCTCTATTTTTAACGTCTGATATTTTTCAGGTATTTGATGTTCAGTAAATTCCTACTATTCAGTTAGTAATGTTCAAGCAAATAAATGACAATGCTTCCGAGATATAGTTGGTTTTAAATCCACTGTGCAACTTTTCCCAAATTGCCAAAATACCATTTCTGTGGTATTAGCCTACCCATTCTCTGTATATTATCCTACCAACCAGATGTGAAAGTTTTGGTGTCTGGTCCATCTATCAACAGTTCAGATTTAAGACTGTCACTTTTTTCTGATATCTCTAGTTCATTGACAAATGATAACAGAAAATATGTAGTCTACCAAGAGACAAAACCTATAAAAAGGCAGAAGGAAGAGAGTATAATCTGGTGAACATTTCATTTGCCTTTCAGTACAGATTAACTATTAGCAAAGAAACATTCACGTAGTATATCAGAATATACTGTTAAGAAAAACAAGAAAATACAGTTCTATTTAAAACAAATCTTCAAGATTATAATCATTTACTATTCTTTCTCCTTTTGTTAACTCTTTATTGCTTTTCTGTATGTACATTTTCTTTTAGATTTTACCTATTCCTTCTTTTGAACACGTGTGTTCCCCTGTAATGCAGGCAGTGTGAATTTTACTGAATATACTTCTAACATTTGCATAGTATAGTCCAGTTTATGAAGTTTTTTTTTTTTTTTACATTTACTGATTCATTTAATCTCATAAATGAGGTGACTATGACCCAGAGATTAAGTAATCTAAGCAATATCATTGAAGACAAAGAACGATTGAATTGTGATTCAATGTTGACAATCCATCCTTCAGCTTCATGGGTCCTTTCAGAATAGTAATCAATTCCAGAAATCTTTGTATGAACATGCCTCTATTAATATCAAAGCTGCTTGCTCATCTCCTTGTGTCATCTAACCTCTACTTGTGTATTGATAAACAAATTTACATTAGTTCTTCCCATTTTCAGAGATGATGAAAGTATTTGTATGTTTTTCATGTGACCAAAACTAATTCAGGCATTGAATTGGGTGATAAAGAAGTAGGCATGTGTAAAACATTATTTTACATAGAAATAAGACCCTGGTGCCATTTATTTGGCAAAAAAAATGATATTTTTAAATTGTCCATATAATGTTTACTTTCATGTCAAACAATTTGCAGATATTTTGTGAATAGACATTGTTATCATGACTTTATAACTGAACTTAAATATAACTTAAGTAACATTAACTTAAAAATATTTAATTCTACTAAGTAAAATTTCTAGAGCGATTACCAAAATATAAAGCCTTATCACTAAATTATATTCAAGGACTTTATATTTAAAGTCAGGACTATAGATGAATTTTGCATGTATTTCTGAAATTTTAAATTTAGACTTTATCCCATTTTGGCCAAATCAAATTTCAATCAATAACTGATCCAGAAACTAATGTCTAATCTCACTATTTTTATTTAAATATTTTGTCAATTTAACAAAAAACAAAACAAAACAAAATCATTATTATATGGAATATTATTCAGGGTAAGTAATCATTGCAACTTAATATCTGAAAAGCATATTACAAATGTTTTCTGTACTTTAGTGACATCTGCATAAGGGCCTTCTGTTGAGGGCATTTTACAAGTTTCTAGATAAAGAGAATGAGCTTTAGAAAAACAATGTGACTTAATCTATTTAGATAGGTTGTATGAATAGTGTGTGGAGACATAAGCTTGTATCATATATTACCAAATCCCGTACTTTAATAACAGCATACAAGTGCTTACAAGTTGGTAAGAGGGATAAAGCAACTTAAAAATGAGTATTTTTCATTAACTAAAGGCCAAAAGAGACATGCAAACAAAATGTAATGAAGAGAGCTCATATCTAGATGGCAATAATAGAAAATACCTTGTTTTGGTGAAAAGGATCAATTTTGTGCTTCCAACACAATTAAAATCCTTCAATCTTGAAATTTTAATCACAGCTAATGTTAGCATGCCTATTTGCACAGTGCCTATGCTAGGAATCATGTGAACCAAAATGGAATCTTAGAGTTCAGATGTCTTTGAGGCATCAGATATGTATTGAAACTCCTTTTTTATATATGATCTGGGGGTCTTGTAGAATACATGCAACCTGTTGAAGCAGCAGAAACCTTATGAAGGATACATTGTCACTAAACACCAATCTATAAACTCTTCAGGAGAACTCAGTACTCACATCCATTGACCTAGATGATCGCAGCAAGTCAGTTTACTCTTCTAGATCTCAGTTCTTCATCTGCAAATGATTGAAGTTTGAGACAGATCAGGGTTTTAAATTTTGATTGATAAAACTTACAGAAAACTCAAATATGTAAAATATTTTGCTCTAGTTAAAGTACAGATGAAGGCTATCACGGAAACCTCTTAAGCACTAACTCAGACCTTCTTGGGTTCACCTGTGTTGATTCAGTTATTCTAGTGACTACTTTTATATAGTTCCCACTGTCCTCATGCAGATGCACATGACAAAGTCTTGCCTCACACCCTTGTGAACCTCTCGTCTCCTGTTCTAGAGCTTCCCTGTTAACACCAAATCAACCTTGGGGCAAAACTTTGCCCAGTTGAATATGGAAGCCACTGGACCCATTCTTCCTCCTTTCTTCTCCTGGACAGGAGGGACTGTCCAGTTAACAGTCATTTAAATAGCCTCTTAGAAGATGATTTCATGAGAGGGAGAAATCCATTGTTCTTGATATCACACAATAGCCAGTCAAGAAATGTACCCCCACATTAGGTTTCTCTTTCCTTCCCTAATTCATTCTGATGTTCTCTCTTCTCCTCCCAAGAATTACACTTTCTTGGTTAGTGCACATTAGTGCACATAAGCCTTGCTTCAGACTCTATTTGCAGGAGAACCCAAGCTAAGGAAAGACCCTGGGCCATTTTTAAAATCCAAGCCATAGCTCTTTAGCAATTCTTATAAGAGCAAACAATTTCTGGATCTGCCTTCACTAAAATTCCATCATTAACAGCATACTAACAAACTAACATACTATAATTAACTTACATATTTCCTTCCACTAGAAGGCAAACTGTATGAAGCCAGAGAAGTATGTCTATTTTGTTTACTATTGTACTTTCAGTGCTATTAACAATTCTCATTCTCATGTGTTGACTGTGGATTTGATTAGGATCAATGAGAACATAGCATATATGCTCTTGCTACAAATTTCATTGCTAAATATGTGATCCAATCAAGGGAGAAATCCAAGTGCAAATGTTAGGTATCACAGACATCTATATCAGTGAACAAAAAATGATTAGAACATGTCATCGGAACTGGTCACCCCCAAGCTAATAACTAAATGTTATTTTAAACACTTCATTATTTTCAATCCTGAGGAAGGAATGCTTCTCATTTCTTTTCTTTTTGTTTTTCAATTAAAACATAAAAATGAAAAATGTTCAGACTTACAAATAGATTTTTTTGTGCTATCAAGCAACTGACTCATAAGCTGTTAGTTACAATAGGACATGTGAAAAATAAATTAGTTTAACTGTGGATTCCCCCTGAGTGTTTCTAAAATGGCAATATTATGTTTACAGGTCAAAATATTAGATAATGTGTTTTGGTCATATTTGTGAGGTTATAATAATTAGTAACCAAAAATATCATTGGATTTCTTAACAAACTATTTTAAAGGTACTTGATTCAATGCAGACTGCTTTGGATTTTGTGATTAATCCTAACAGAATATGTTATCTGGAGGACATGCTGCAGATAAATGAACTAAGTAAAATGCTAACAGTTTGTCCTCATCCAGTTGATTTTTAGGTTTCCAGTTAGAGTTTCACTTGATGCTTTTGAGTAATTAAATCCTAAATCTCCCTTAATAAAAATATGTTGATTGATAGAGCCATTCAGTAAATTCTTTATGGAATCCCTACTATGTGTCATTGAGTCTCTTTCTTCAAGAAACCCAGTCTAAAGAAACAGGCACCTTCAGCTAATGAATACCCAAAGTATTGGGTGTAAAAAGGAAAGGGAAATATATAGGGAAAAAGTTTCTCACTGCTGCTCAAAAATCTCATGGGTGTACTTTTCAGTCTTTTTCAGAGTAAAAGCCAATGTCCTTTAATGGCCTACATGATGGTATATCATCTGGATCCTCTTTCATTCATGGATCTTATTTCCTGTCTGTATCCTTGTTTGTTTGTTCTACTCTAATGGTACTGATCTTCCTATTGTTCTTCAAACTAGGCTTCCTCCCATGAGAGACCTTTTCTGCATTGCCTCTTTCATCTACCCCAAAGGCTTGTCCCTGAAGTGCTACTTCAGCTTCAAGTTATTCCCACTCCCCCTCACCTCTCCTCTCACCTCGCCACACACGCACACACGCGCACACACACACACACACACCCTGCTTGTACTTGCTGAAATGTTAGATTCTTAGGGAAGCTTATCCTAACCACTTTATTTAAAATTAAATCAACCCTTTATACACTTTCTGGTACTTTCTAGTCCCTTCCCTTGCCTTTCATCTACATAACATATTACCTTGTACTATATGATGTATGTCACTTATGTTTTTTATACATTAACTCTATGAAGCCAGAGGATTTTTCCCTTTTGTTCCCTGATATATCCCTAGTGTTTTGAAAAGTATCTGGCACAAAAGAGATGTTTAATGAACATTCATTGATTGAATAAATGCATAAATGTACATAATATAAATTCAGAATTTTTGGCTGAATAAATAATGAGTAAAAGAACACAAAGATTTCTGAATTGGGTTTGGAGTAAAAGTTTTCTAACAGCAAGGAAATAAAAGCCTAAGTGAAGTTGGAGAGATAAGAGATAAGCAGAGCTTTGATGAATAGTTGCCTTACAGATAATAGCCACCCTAGTTAAGTGGGAGAGTTAAATGATTAGGTCTTTCCTCATAACTTTGCTGCAGTGTAAAGACTGAATCTGAGGGGAAGAAGTCTAGAGGCAGGAAGACCAGCTACATCACAGAGTGAGGTGTGAGGTCCTGAAACAATGGGGAGGTGCAGCAGGGGAGATTTGAACATTTCCGCAGAGTAACTGACAATTGAAATCCTCTGGGTGAAGCCATGATGACAGACACTTAACTTAGGGAGAACTTGATCCGTTTTTGCAGCCCATTATGCTGACTTTGAGGAGTGCTGGACAGCCTTATAGCCCAGGAAGCAGAACTCTGTGGAATGCCAGACTCCTTTGTGATGAAAATAATCTTGGAATAGGCAGAAATTAATATTAATGCTTTAGCAACTCTATAGATTCTGATGCATTGCCCTAATAGAGCAATTTTAGCACCACGAATAGAGTTCATACTTGGGAAGGAAGTCTTTATTTACTAATTACCAGTGAAGGCCAGCTGTTTCCTCTTTCAATATCATGGAAACTTTGCAAAGCAGGGCCAGAGATATTGTAGCATCTTAACACATAGTTTCACCCACTCATACCCTTGCCTTTCCTCCAGGATGAGAGAGAGCATAGGAGATTAGGAAAATGCCAAGCAATAACAATATAAGACATAAACAAATAGTTCCTCTGAAAAGCTTTATTTGGGCATTGCATGTTCTGAGGTTAGACCAATGATTCACAAGCTCTGCAAAAGAAAATACTGTATTTTTTGTCCAGAAGCTAATACAATATAGTCAAAATATTGAGTGCTCTTTCTAGTTGTAGGTATCACTGAGGAAGAATATCAATTGTGACTGGATATTTTCAGTCATGATTTAAGACTAGGAAAGGACAAAATTGCATATTTTAATAACTTGTAAATTAAGAAATTGAAGGAGTTAGGCTTTCCATGTCTACAAAACACAAGAATATAGGCAGAAACTGAGTGATCCAGATTTCCGGAGCCCCGTTGGAATTTTGGAGTCTGGACAAATGACTGAAATCCCGTGGTGAGAGTTCTTAGGACACAGCAAATCATTAAATGAGGACTTTCTCAAAATATGTTCTATAGTCAACTAAACTTGGAAAAAAAATTCCATGTTCCATCTCCAAATCTGGAGATTTATAATTTAAGGTAAAAATTAAAGATTCTGAGAAATTATATGAGAGAAACCAAACAATAAACTTTCTGAATATGTGTTTAAGGTTTTTCAGATTCACTTGACAGTGGAACCCTTTTTGTCAGGTCACATGTTGCCTCCCTCAAGAAACAATTTAAAATTATATCCTGGATCAATATCCTGAACCCAAATTGCATTTTCTTTATCTTTGCACTTATAACATTGCCTTAGTCCTTTTGGACTGCTGTAGGAAAATACTGTAGACTGGGAGGTTAATAAACACCAGACGTTTATTTCTCCCAGTTCTGGAAGCTGGAATGGGGAGGTCAGGGTATCATCGCGGTCAGATGAGGGCCTTCTTTTAGTTTGCAATCCTCTCAATGTGTCCCTACATGGTGGAAGGGGCAAGCTAGCTCTCTGGAGTCTCTCTCTCTCTCTCTCTCTCTCTCTCTCTCTCTCTTTTTTTTTTTTAAGGGCACTAATTCTATTCATGTGGCTTTCCTTCATGATCCAATCACCTCATGGAGGCCTTACCTATGATGCCATCCCCTTGGACATTAGGTTTTCAACATATGAATTTTGGGTGAACACAGATATTCAGACCATAGCAAGCATCTTTCACATTTGTGGTATGAATACACATGGTCTTCAAATATCTAATACTAATTACTAAAATTAGTAATGTGTATAATGGGTAATAGGCAAACATTGTCTCAAGATATTTTCTGTTTTCTTCTATATTCTTTCTTTCATCGTTATGCCATTTCTGTGCCTTTTTAATTTTTTTTTATTTTTATTTATTTTTTTTAAATTTTTTTTAACATTTATTTATTTTTGAGACAGAGAGAGACAGAGCATGAACAGGGGAGGGTCAGAGAGAGAGAGAGACACAGAATCTGAAACAGGCTCCAGGCTCTGAGCTGTCAGCACAGAGCCCGATGCGGGGCTCGAACTCACGGACCGCGAGATCATGACCTGAGCTGAAGTCGGACGCTTAACTGACCGAGCCACCCAGGCGCCCCATCTGTGCCTTTTTTTAAAATGGCTACCAATTTTCAAGAATTCCCATCATAAAAAAAATCAGTACTTTTTGTTTCATGGGGTAGAGTTATACCTAATAATCTTGAAGAATTTAGAAGAAAAGTGATAGAAAATTGCTAGTAATTTAGGAATGATATTACAGAATATCAGCACTAAGACAAAATTCTACCCTCCTAGTATTTACAATTAAATAATAAAATAATAATAGAATATATAGTTTAGATACAAATATATATATATATACATTTATATATATTTATATATATATATATATATATATAAACACTATATATGTATATATACTATATGTGTATATTGTATATGTACCTATATATAGAAACATTATTTCTCTTTACTGTCTATGTGTCCAGTTTAAACAATAACTTACTTAGTCAAGCCATACATAATGAATATTCCATTGAGTATAAGAAGAGAACCATTACATATTGCAAGGAGAAATTATTCTAAGACTGCAGAGGGATTCCTTTCTAATCCTCTCATAATCTGAGGAAACATGCTGTGTTTGGTCAAAAACCAATTTCAACTCTAGATATACATTGGAGAACCGTGGGATCCTCTAACTTACTGTTACCTGATTTAGAAGTAATCTTCACCCCCAATATTCATGCTGAGATTATGTGTGTGTGTGTCTGTGTGTATGTGTATTTGTAAATGTACACACACCTGTCACATAGCATTCTCTTTCAAATGTTTATCTGAAACTTGGTCATTATGTTAAGGGGAAGCAATGAGATGATTTTTGCCTTCTCTTTTGAGAAGACATTACTGCAAAGTAAGACAATTTTCTTGTAAATAAAAACTTGGTTTCAGATACTTCAGATAATTTCTTTCATTAAAATAAAATAATGATTAATTCTGTATCTTCTCAGAGTGTAGGAAAAAATGTTTTTGAACTGTGTACTTCTTTAAAATACTCTGTGGAGGGACTCTGGGTGGCTTTGTCAGATAAGCATCTGACTTAGTCTCAGGTCATGAGCTTGCGGTCATTGAGTTCAAGCCCTGCGTCAGGCTCTGTGCTGACAGCTCACAGCCTGGAGCCTGCTTCAGATTCCGTGTCTCCCTCTCTCTCTGTCCGCTTCCCCCCACACTTGTGCCCTGTCTCTCTCAAAAATAAATATATGTTAAAAAATAAAAAATAAAATAAAATACCCTGTGGATATTAGCTTTACAGAAGAACTTTCTCAGGACAAGTGTAAATTAATGCCTAACTAGAAGTGAATGTTTTCATTTGTTTAATTATTTGCTCTTTCTAGGGAATGTTGAAGGTAACATATCTGAATGGGAAATTTCATTGTAAATATCCATTAATACTTGCTCAAATGCACTAGCTGGATTATGTGAAATATATGTGTTTAAATAGGTAAAAAGCCACTAATAGGTACATGCAAGCTGCACGAGATGTGGCTTTTAACCAGTCATGCCTACCCCCCCTACCAACAGTAACTTTACCTCTTTAGAACTATACACCTTAGAAGTATAATCAATTCTGCAACAATTCCCTCACCTTCTCTTCCAACTGGATGGAGCCCACTCCAATTGGTTTCCTGTTCCCATCACTTTCCTAAATCAAGTCTCACTAAAAATTCCAATAACTTTCACATCATTACATTAATCAGAAGTATATTAATTCCCATGTGACTTTCAGTCTCTGTAGCATTCAGTGCAAACATTTACTTCTTAAAACACCCTTCCTTCCTTTCTGTGTTGCACTCTTCTTATTTCCTCTCTGCTCTGGAAGTTCCTTCTGTATCTTTTTTAAATTTTTCACTATTATTGTTGTCTTATATTATTTGACCCAAGCTTATATTGTGAGCATAGTCCTTAGGTCATTTTATATACTCCAAGGGTTCAAATATTATCAATAAGCAAATGACTCCTAACGTTATATCTCTAACTTATTTTAATGCAACACACATTTTTTGAATATCCATTGTTTTCCAAGTATACTGTGGTAAGCAAGACAGTATGAATTCATGCTCTCCTAGAAGAAATGCAATAAATCAAGAAACTGCACAAATAAAATTAAAATATACCCATAATTATGATAAGGCCTCTCAATAAGAATTATAGTATGATTAACATGTTGAAATCTTAGGACTTTAAATGAGAACTGTTCTTTTGAACCAGATGTGGTCTTTTGGCCAATTTGCAAATGGGCTAATAGGGACTTTAACAAAAATATTCTTAAAATGGGCCGTGCTTATTATATGACTGCATATTAGTCACCATGAAAGCAACAGTGAAAACCCACTTTCAATCTCATGTGTTTTGTAAGAATGAATGAAAAGTACTGCAATTAGACCAAAAAAAAAAGCCAATTAAGGGGAGAAAAAAGAACCGAATCTGGTTTGTCAGAGAAAATAATGACAAAAGCAAAGTCTATTATAGGAAAAGCTTTAGAATGGAATCCATGAAAATATCTAGAGGAACAAGGGGAACAATAATCTGGGAGGGAAAACTGGAACAATTGGATGATTTTGGAGGCTCAGGAAAAAATTACAAGGCCAGTTCTTACATAATGACAGTAAATACTTCATAGTTGAGAAGTCCTATAGCACTCTTCTTTTCAACAAGGTCATGTGTAATAATAAAACAATTCATGAGAAGCTTATATGTATTTGCTGAAACCCCAGGAGAGAATTTTTTCCCCCTAATATCCTAATATCTCTGCCTACATAATATGTTGAGGCAACTGCAAAAAGAATTACATTTTAAATGTGACAATTTCCAGCTCAGATAGCTTTCATTTAGCATGTGACCTGCTGAAATTAGCCTTTTGGTAGACACAGGGATGTGTCACCATAGCCTTTTAAGGAAGGTGTTAGCTGCTCAGTTCTGGAGTGAGGTCAAGAGACAGATTCCGGCTGTCAGCTAAGGGTTTGCCTCAGCAGCAAAGGGCCAACTCACCCAACAGTTGACTGAGTAAGGCAGGGGAACAAAGGAGGGTTTTGTAAACTTTTTCTATAAAGAGGCATGTAGTGAATGTTTTAGGTTGTGTAGGCTATAGAGTCTCTGTCACAACCATTCAATTTTGCTGTTATAGCTCCCATGCAGCCAGGGTTAAAAAATTAGGGATGAATATGGCTGTATCCCAATAAAATTGTATTTGTGGACATTGAAATCTGAATTGAATATATTTTACATGTCACAAAATATTATTATTCTTTTGATTTTTTTCAAAAATTTCAAAATACAAAAACCATTTTTAGCTTACAGGCCACACATAAATAGATGGCAGGTTGGTCACAGGTTGCTGACCCCTGGCATAAAGACCCCATCCATTTCACCCTAATGTGGGACAATCTCCCGTGTGATTCGTGTTTCAGAGTTCCTCCCCATGTTCTCTGAAAAGTTATTGGACATACGGTGCACTCTGACTTTTTTCTCTGCTCGATCCACTTGCTCACCTTCTGCTGGCAGCTGTTGATTCCTAAGAAACATCGTGCATTCCAGACTCTGTCCCAGCATCTGCTTCTCTGGAACCCAACATGAAACACACTTGAATTAATGCTTCTAGCTGTTTTCTTCTCTGAAGATGGGCAGTTTTGATATCCTATTTTTCATGACAATCATTGAATCAGACAGAAATAAAGGAAGGAAGAATCATTCTCCTTCTACCCACAGACAGAGCGGCTGTGTGCGTGAAGTCTAGGGAAAAAGGAGAAATGGTGTATATATAAAGAAGGGGGCTGGTAAGCTCCAAATCCTAGACTAGGTTTTACATATTGTGATTTACCCACCTTAATGTACCCTGTTCATATTCCCTGTAGATTCACCTTGTGGGACCCATGAATAATCAACTGTATATTCTAGCAGACTGTCCTTTATATCTGCCTTCATCAATCATCCATTTCAGGTCACCTGTTATTAGACTAAGCAATCTCAGTTATTGCTAGCTATAATAAAGTTTATTTTCCGTTCATAAAACTTTCTTCTCTTTCCATTATCCTCATTTATACAGTTAGGTCCCCATCCTATCCTGGCGTATTTCCTTTATCCCACCCTTGGCATCATGTGGAAGCATTTCTGGATCTCTCCACATGTTGTCTATCAATACTTTATCTATTGTAAATTGTATTCCAAGTCACTTCTTGCTCTTGACTATCTGCCATTTGGAAAGTATCTGATGTGATTTAATAATGTGTTAAATATGGACAGAAGTTTTATATTTGCCCTCTTCCTTATATTAGTGTTTGAATACTTAACTCCATAGGAAAGAATTTCTGCTAATAGAATCTCAGTTTATTTGGAAGCTACGAAGAGGGGTAATTTTGACTATAGAAAGCTACCTGGTGACCCCCATTCAGATGACATAGAGTACTAGCCAACAAGAAAGAATATTTGTGGCAGCACATAGTATCTATTCGTAATTTATTGACTCTGAGCTCTGGATATGGCAATAATTTCATTCAAATTAGACAAATACCTGAAAATGTGGTTCACTGTCAGTGTGCCAAAACCATTTTTAATCAAACAGGCACAAGTTCAATTGATTGTTACTTTTATATCAGTTTTATTCATTCATTGATTCTAAAGAATGAATGTAAATGGTTCCCAAAGCATTGTTTGCTTTTGTTACCATCACTCATTGTATAACAATGTTTGCATTTGTCCATTGCTTCATGGTACCTGTTATTAAGCAAGTGTTTATCGCTTCTTCAGTCTGTCAATAATCTACCTCTTTTTTTCATTCTACTTAGTTAATAACATGAGCATATTCAAAGTATGTGCTTACCTACTCATCGGCTTTTGTGCATCATCTCACTACATTTGTAGTTATATTTTTTCCATTCATTTTCTGTAAAAGCCCCATTCCTACAGTAAATAATGTTACCTTCCTCAGGTGAATACAAAGAAAGTTTGATCAACAAGTGTGGCAGGAAGCCATTTATAGAGTCAAGTAGAGTCAAGTGAAACAAAAAATGAGAAGCAACACCTTCCTATCTCCTCAGCATCTATGGTTCCCACTTAGCCAGGAAATTGTTAGTGTATGTGAAGATCACTGTTGAATTCTAGCAATTTCTAAACTGTGATATGATCTATGAAATTCTGCCTAGGTACAGATGCAAATGCAAGCAATACTAACAAATTTACAATACTTCCACAGTTGAGATTTTGAGAATGAAAAAGAAACCAAAAATTGTTATAAGGAAAACTCAGGGTTTTAATAATATTTATATTATTTGTTTTTAATGCAATACCTATTTATTCCAGAAATTGAAAACATAGCAAAGTCCAATGAAGAAAAAATATATATCCATAACCCCATAATAAAACGCATACTTTATGAGTATGTATATGTGTGTATACATATGTGTATTTGCAGTTATATATACAGGATGAAAATCACTAAGGGTATTCATTTTTCAGATTATCATCTGGTCTACTCTGAGAAACTGAGTGGTGAACTTATTCATGGGTTATATCTTGACAACCAATTAGAAGAAATAAGCCTATATATTGGGTGGATAAATTCTTTATAATACTTTTTTTCACTGTTTTAGGTCTATATTAACCAATCATAACATGTCTATCATCTACTTTATGTAAATGGAAAGTATGCTTCATTAGGGCTAGGCCAGCAATATACAGGATCACCACCTTTGCCAAGAATGCCAGGCACGAATCAGGTGTTTTGTGACTATTTGTGAGTGAATATGGATGAGTTATTGCAGTGTACTATCAGTTCCTTAAGGTATCAGGAGCTGATACAGACTTTATGGAACCTGAAATTTATACAATTGGAGATCTGCTTTAAGGAAAGGAATTAACATATAAGTGAGTATAAAGACACAAATACAAAATTACAAAACATTTCTCAAAGCCTAGAAAAGAACCTTGGCAATAGAGGATCCTTGAAGCTGAGGTGTTATTAGCTCCTTGATAAATTCATCCCTGCCTCCAATTGTACTTAGCATACTAGTTTTTAATATTTTTGTCTTGATACAATCTATCCTGGTCGATTTTTTGTCTTTGCCTCTGAATTTTCTAGCTATAAGATGCAGAGTTCTACTGAATCTCCTTGTTACTTAATGCAGGGATTTTATTTCATAAGAGGACATTTGATTTGGTCCTTCCCCATATTTTCCTCTTTTTAATCACTGTATATTTTCATATGTTTCATGATTACGCTGTTTTATCATACTTACATAGGGAGTTATATACTCATATGGTAGTAGAAATTGAGATTAAATCTCTCAGAAATTCTGTTGTTTTCTGTCCTGAATCTTTAACACCCGTGTAAGGTTTGAAACTCACATATAACAATATTACTTTGCCAGCATCCCATGCTTGTTTGTTTTCTGCATCATTAGTACGTTTTTGACACTGTCTTGGATACCATGTCCTCACTTCCCGCTTTCTGCGTGACGTTGTTTTCCTGTGACAAGCTAATTAAAATCATGACATTATGTCTTTTTGTTTTCTTAGAGAAGCACTGCCCAGCAGGAGCATAATGTGAACACTAAGAGAGAGCCACCCCTGTAATTTTAAGTTGTCTAGTAGTTACTTTTAAAAAAGTAAGAAGAAACCAATGAAATTATTTTAATGATATATTTTCCCTAACTTAATATAACCAAAATGTTATTATTTCAAAATGTAATCCATATAAAAATCTTTAAAAAATTTTTAATGTTTATTCAGTTTTGAGAGAAAGAGAAAGAGAGAGAGAGAGAGAGAGAGAGAGAGAGAGAGAGAGAGAATGAGTGGGGGAGGGGCAGAGAGAGAGGGAGACACAGAATCTGAAGTGGGCTCCAGGCTGCGAGCTGTCAGCACACAGCCTGATGTGGGACTCGAACCCGCAGGCCGTGAGATCATGACCTGAATCAAAGTCAGACACTTAACCAACTGAACTGCCCAGGTTCCCCATTCCTATAAAAATTATTAATGGAATACCTTAAATTCATTTATACACTGTTTCCTTCCTTTCTTTCTTTCTTTCTTTCTTTCTTTCTTTCTTTCTTTCTTTCTTTCTTTCTTTCTTTCTTTCTCTTTCGAAACACGCCAGAGAGTCCACGACTCACCCAGAGTTGAGCCTTGTTGCTAACATCACTTTATACTTGTGCTGTCCAATTTAGTACCCACAGACCACTTGTGGCTATTGAGCACTTAAAAGTGACTAGTTAAAATATACCAGATAGAAAGGAAGGAAGGAAGGAAGGAAGGAAGGAAGGAAGGAAAGAAAGAAAGAAAGAAAGAAAGAAAGAAAGAAAGAAAGAAAAGAAAAGAAGAAAGAAAGAAGAAAGAAAGAAAGAAAGACACTCTGGGGTAACATAGGTGGTAAAACCTGCCTTCCCTATATGCAACCCATGGCTTTTCCCTAATTGAGAATGTTAGTGAGTTTCTTCTATCATATTGTTTGCTTACCTCCCCATATAACATCCATTCTGGGGGCGCCTGGGTGGCTCAGTCGGTTGGGTGGCCGACTTCGGCTCAGGTCATGATCTCGCGGTCTGTGCAGTCTGTGAGTTCGAGCCCCGCGTCGGGCTCTGTGCTGACAGCTCGGAGCCTGAGGCCTGTTTTAGATTCTGTGTCTCCCTCTCTCTGCCCCTCCCCCGTTCATGCTCTGTCTCTCTCTGTCTCAAAAATAAATAAACGTTAAAAAAAGAAAAAAAGAAAAACATCCATTCTGTTTATCATAGTAAGTTAAAATTCTGCTTAGCCCTTTCTTTAATCTGATGATAGTTTAATACATTGGTACTATTGTGTTTTTTTTAAGTATCTATCAAAAACTGCCATTCTTTCTTAGTTTCAAGAACAGATGCCAGCTTTTCTACTATTTCTATGTAATTTATTACACTTTTTATTTTTCAGTTCCAATAAGATCCAGATTTTAAAAGGTTAAACACTTGCATGCAATTTTCATTTTAGCCAGTAAACCATTTGAAATTATTTTAGAGACTCAAAAAGATAATCCGAATATATTATAGAAAAATATTTCTTCTTGAAAATTAGTTATTTATAGTGAAACGAGGTGCCACTACAGAAAAAGAATCAATGTGTGCCAGGCACGGCAGCCTGTAGTATAAAGAAAAATAACAAACAAGATGATAATTCCTACTATAAAAAGAAATTCAAACATACTTTTCTTTTGATGATGTAAAAATATCTAGATTTCTTAACCAGCTTGAACTTACCTTTATTATAGTACATTTTGTTTAACCACTCTTTGACTTGATGTATTTTTAAGAAACATAGAGTAATACTTTTCTTCAAAACTTACATTGTATGTGTGTGTGTGCTTTATAATATTGAAAAATCTGTATTTACTAACTGACTTTGAAAGTAAATGTGTATTCAGTGCTTGGAAAATATACTTGAAATTGTTGGATATCAACCATCCAATAACATAACCAAAAGGTTCATGGGAAATTATCTAAAAAATACATTGAATAGCTATAAGTCTGTATGTAGTTATAAAATGAAAAATATTATTGATAGGTTAATATTTTGTGGCTATTTATTCAGCTCATTCTATATGTGTAGAATACTTTAAAAGTCATCATGTGTAACCCACACAATAGCAGTGTGACTTAGCTATCATCCCTATTTTACAAATAAAATTAAAGGTTGCAAAGAACAAGTATCTTGTTCAAAAATACAAAACTCATTAAACATTTCACTTTTACACCTAAGCCCAGGGCTCTTTATAATACTCATTTTTTTCTGAGTTTGTAATTTTCTTTCTTCCTTTTTTTTTTTTTGAATAGTTGCAATGATAATAGGAAAGAAGACATACACTACTTTCTATTGTCCTTATTTACAAATTGGCTGAAATTATGGTGTAGAAAAATGTGTAAATGAAGCATGGTTAAAAGAGAAAAACACACATCTAGCTATAAAGAAGGGGCATATTAATAATAATATTAATGACAAAACCATGAATTTATGTTACTTCTTACATTTGAATAAGATTTTGAAACATTTTCACGGAAAGTTTTTTAGAGGAAGAAGGGCACATTGATTTTAGGTAGTTATTTTTAAGAAACATTAGAGTCTCTAACAACCAGGTGGCTTAGAAATCTGCTTCACCATTTTCTTTCTCCGTGTCCATCCTGTGCTTGATATATATATTATTCACTTAGGGTCAATATTTATTTAACTGTCCTTGATTTTTATAATAAGTCAGAATCACAAAGTAGCATATCTTAAAAACCACCCACTGATGTTACTTAGTGAAGAATATAGAGTGTTTTTTTTAAGTTTATTTATTTTGGGGGTGGGGGGCTGAAGGAGAGGGAGAGAGAGAGAATCCCAAGCAGGCTCTGCACCATCAGCATGGATCCCGATGTGGGGCTTGAACCTACAAACCGTGAGATCATGACCTGAGCCAAAACCAAGAGCCAGACGTTCAACCAACTGAGCCACCCAGGTGCCCCAAGAAATGTAGAAATTTGAGTGAGGAAAGGAATTGGAAATAAAGAAGAAGTTAGAAAAGAAGGAGGTAGGGCAGGAAAATAAAAGGAAAGAAAAAGAAAAGGGTGGGGGGAACCTAATAACAAAATAATAGAAAATGACCCAAACTCTGAAATTTGGGAAAGTGAAAAATAATCAGATTAAATTTTGTCTCAAGACATCACTTACTGTTACAGAAATGTTTACATCTCCTTCCAGTCACTGTGTATTTTCATGCTTCTGTCCTTTACCACTTTAATTTTACAAGTCAGTGGGCCAACAATTACTTTAGCTGCTTTAATATAGATTGTTTGATGTTCTTGGTGTTACTCTTGGGTAATAGCTAGGCTGATGACAAGTTCTCAATTTGTTTTGATTCCTGCATTGACACAGGGATTACTGCCTAGCCTGCTATGATGGCCTTTCCCTTCCTCACAAAGAGTAAGGTCATCCATGATGACCATTTCTTCTTAGGTAACTAGAGGCAGAGAGAACTACAGGCAACCTGGCAGTGAACTTTTCATTTAGTAACCAGGTATCAGCATAAAAGTACTCTTCTTTTTCTGCAATATAACAAAGCAGTAGTTTTAAATTACTGATTGCCTCTTTGTACCTCAAAATGTTACCTGACCTGTATTTTCCGCACAAAAATTTCATCAGTTTGTATAATAACAGCTCCAGTCTCTAGCAGAAAATTATAGAAACTCTTAATGGAATTTGGGTACTAATCTATGTTCAACTGTGAAAAAATTCTTTTGGAATTGAAAATTACAGCCATATTAATACCTTTCTCTTGTGCTGTGAACAATAAATGCCAAGAGGCTTTTTCCCCTTTAATGATTAACTGCTTTTTCAAAAGTACTGCCATTTACCACATGCAAATTTCTTGCTTTGTAGATCAGATGTGACTAAGAACACTAGGTGGTTGCCTCTTGCGAATAGATTTAGAAAGTACTAATTATAAGACTAACATACCACAATCATGCTTAATTTGTGTAACTCCCTTAATGCCAGATAAGTGAACTCTGTGAAGCAAATTGGGATGGCAACAATAAGATTTTTACCTTTTGTCTATTTACTTTCTTACATGAAAGGATTGACAGCAGGGAATGAGAATTCTTTGTCTATATAACCTTTAAAAAAAGTTATTTGTTAAACTCAAGCAGTTAGAATTTAGATTTTTTTGTATATCTTAAATTAAAATAGCTTTTTAATTTAATATTGTGTTTTGAAAAGTACCTAGACTATAGTTAGTGTGGATAATTAGAATTGTTACTTCTATCATGTAATTTGATCTCATGTCCCTTTTTAAAGGCCGTAATACCAAATAGATAAGTATTTTATGTTAAAATTAATAAAATACATGCTAGAAATTAAGTATTTCTGAATGGAATATTAAGTGGAAATGTTATGGATTTTTTGTTAGAATTTGAGTAATTATTTAATAACATCAGTTAAAAGAGGGAAATGAGGGAATAAAAAAATAAATGTTCTGAATTGTTCCATCAATGCAATTTCTTTTTTTTTTAATTTTTTTTAATGTTTATTTATTATTATTAAGAGACAGAGAGAGACAGAGTACGAGCAGGGGAGGGGCAGAGAGAGGAGGAGGAGACACAGAATCTGAATAAGGCTCCAGGCTGTGAGCTGTCAGCACAGAGCCTGATGCGGGGCTCGAACCCCACAAACTGGGGGATCATGACCTGAGCCAAAGTCAGACGCTCAACTGACTGAGCCACCCAGGTGCCCCACATCAATGCAATTTCTTATTTGAAGAATAGAAAACAACAACTACAAAAATCAATTAAGTCAGAACTTAAAATTTGAAAGAAAGACAAATCTGCTGAAACTAATTGATTGTAGGAATGAAAAAATTTGACTTATTTAAATTAAATCAAGGTATTGGGGAAGGTTTCCCTTGGCTGTTCAGTTTCCATTATCTTGTGTTAAATGAACACACCAGTCAGGTATTATATATCCTTGTGGAGCAGAACTGAAGTGTTCTGGGCAGGACCAACTGACATCCTCATGCTGCCATACCTGGTGAAGCCATCGTCCCTGTGCTGCCTTGCGGCACTTAGCCAGTCACAGCTAGACAGAAAATGAGCACAGGCTCCCCTGCAGGAGATGTGGAAGAGGAACAAGCTATTAAAGTCTAGAAATACTGAGGAGATGGTTGAATTACGCATTCTGCTTCAGAGCAAGAATGCTGGAGCAGTGATTGGAAAAGGAAACAAGAATATTAAGAAGGCTCAATGGGCTCCTGAGTGCCTCCGTCGGGTAAGCATCTGACTCTTGATTTGGGCTCAGGTCATGATCTCCTGATGATGGAATCTTGCCCCATGTCAGGCACTGCACTGGGCCTGAAGTCTGCTTAAGATTCTCTCTCTCTCTCTCTCTCTCTCTCTCTCTCTCCCCCCCCAATAAATAAATAAATAAATAATCACTCACTCACTTACTCCCCGTATAGACTACAATGTCAGTGCTTCAGTCACAGATAGCAGTGACTCAGAGAACATATTGAGTATCAGTGCTGATATTGAAACAATTGGAGAAATTCTGAAGAAAATCATCTCTACCTTGGAAGAGGGCCTGCAGGTGCCATCACCCACTGCAACCATCCAGCTCCCACCTGAATCTGATGCTGTAGAATGCTTAAATTACCCACACTATAAAGGAAGTGACTTTGCGATTTGGAACTGTTGATTCATCAGAGTCTGCGGTAGGAATTATTGGGGTCAAAGGTGATAAAATCAAAGAACTTCAGGAGAACATACAGACAATATTCACGTTTTTCCTGGAATGCTGTCCTCATTCCTCAGAGTCATTCTTATTAGAGGAAAACCTGATAGGGTTGTCGAGTGCATCAAGATCATCCTTGATCTTACTTTGGAGTCTCCATCAAAGGATGTGCACAGACTTATGATCCCAATTTTTATGATGAAACTTACAATTATTGTGGTTTTATGATGATGTTTTATGACCACCATGGACATCCTGTGGGATTTCCCATGTGGGGCCAGTTTTGACACAGTGCTTCCTGGTGGGGTGGGCATCCTATGCCTCCATCTAGAAGAGATTATCATGATATGACCTTTTGTCTAGGACCTCCCCCACCTCCTCCTAGATGAGGTGGCTGGGGTGGTAGCAGGGCTCAGAATCTTCCTCCACCACCACCACCTAGAGGAGGAGATCTAAGGGGCTATGACAGAAGAAGCCCCAGAGACCACTAATATGGCATGGTTGGTTTTCATGAAATTTGGGACTCTCCAATAGATACATGGAGCCCATCCAAATGTCAGATGGCTTATGAACGACAGGATGGCTCTGGATATGATTATTCCTATGCAGGGGGTCATGGCTCATATGGTGATCTTGATGGACTACACAAGTAACTATTCCCAAAGATTTGGCTGGATCTATTATTGGCAAAGGTGGTCAGCAGATTAAACAAATCCGTCATGAGTCAGGAACTTCAGTAAAAATTGACAAACCTTTAGAAGGGTCTGAAGATCTGATCATTACCATTACAGGAACACAGGACCAGGTACAGAATGCATAATATTTGCTGCAGAAAACTGTAACAGAATTCTGGAAAGTTTTTCTAAGACTAGTGAAGAACTGAAGGAGTCTTGCATCTTGTTTTTTTGTTTGTTTGTTTGTTTTTAATCTGCTTCTGTTTAAAAAGCCAACATTCCTCTGATCATAAGTGTTCTGCATTTGAGGTGTAGTGAAATCTTTGCTGCTTACCAGATGTAATGTTTTAGTTCCTTACAAATGGGCAGGGAACGGCATGTTAAAATTAACATTGAAATTTTGAAACATCAGCAGAGTGAATGAGTGTTAGTTTTTGTTCATTGTTGGTGATTTAATCTAAAAACAAGAAAAAAATTATTTCCCATATGATTATTGTGAAAACTTTGCTTTGTGGTCACCATAACATTTTGGGATGTGGGACAGAGAGGAAAAGTATGATAATCCACATGTCCCTGGCATATACCCAGAGCCTTGTGCAGAATGTAATACTCTTTTGTTTTATGATTTTTAAAATAAATTTAGTGAACCTGTTTTTAGTGGCCATTATTTTAAAGTCATTTTTCAAATGGCTAGATTGCCCAACCTACCCCAAACTAAATATTAAGTTTGATTTTTAGCTCCTCTGTTGGATATAAATAAATGGATCTCTTCTTGGACATAGGTATAGTACCTTGGCAAATTCCATTCTGGTGATTTCTTGATGATTTGAAAGACCATTTCTTGGGAAGAAATTCTGTCATATACAGTCATGGTTATAATAAGCTGGGGATTTTTTTGTTTGCTTTTGCAAATACTTACCCCTGCTCTGTAGCAGTTTTCTATGTTAGTAATTATGAAGGAGAACAAAGGTGGGAAGCAATACTACAAATTCAGTAATGGTATAAGTATATGCCAGAAGCCTAATGGCAGCAAATCTTATTAATCAGAATACTTGGTTATGCAAGTGACTGATGCTAAATGGATTCTTATTATTTTTATAGGATAATTTCTCACTTACAAACTGTCAGCCTGCTAGTTTCTATTCATTAAACTTTGTAAATATATATATATATGTATATATATATATATACATATATATATATACATATATATATACATATATATATATGTATACTCTTGTTTTTCCACAGTATGCAAATTGAAAGAAAAAGATGTACCATTTCTCTGTTCTATGTTGGATAATGTAGGCAACGTTTGTGAACAATTAAAAAAAAAGATGAAAAAAGTCTCTGTGGATGTTTTGTATAGTATCTTGGCATTTGTATTAATAGTTAAAAGTTCACTTCCAAATAAATAAAACTCCCATAATGCTAGATTTGATGTGTGTCCAATTTGAACAAGAGTTGATTGACTACCTGTAAAATTTGTTCAAACGTTCTTCTTGTAAGGAAATATAGTAATCTTAAATTACAAAAACATAAATAATAAAATTAAATCAAGGTATAGATTTTCATTTTATGGTAAAATTCAGATAAGCACATAAAATTGTGAATGCATGTTTTAACAGAACTAAAGCTCCAAGCATGGACAAATGCCAAACAGGCTTTTAAAAGCAATAAAAAGGCAGCTGAGCAGTTAGCCAAAGCAAACATACAATGAGATGGTCCCAAAAACTAACTTAAAAAATTAACATTTAGGTCACATGATAAAAATGATATTTAGTGATTTCCAAATAAGCAATGGCTAAAAATAATAATATTTAAACCACATCACATAATATTGTGTGCAAATGGAACACATAGACATGTATTTACAGTACATTTTCCTGTGGAGTTTATTACCTTTTGAGAAAAGAATTCAACTCTGTTGGAATTCTTTTCACGACAAGCAATTACATAATGGGATGTCTAATCAGACTACTACACTGTTATAATGCAAATACTTTTTAAACAATGTTCCTGTTCTTAAAGACCGCCAACAGGTCATTTTTTGCTTAGGATTCATCACAAAAAGATATTGCCATATAAAAGAGCTATTTTTAGAAATTATGTAAGCTTGCTTGTTGGGAGAAATATTTTAAAGACATATCCATTTACTCAGTATACATGATATCAGTGACTTAGTACATTTTAGGTACTATGCTGGAGACTGAGTGCCAGAAAGAACTAAGACAATGAACAGTAGATAAAATGCATTAGGTATGAAATATGTTGTCAACTTCAAACCAAGAAACAAGTTCAAGTGGCAAAGTGTTTTTGGGGGGATCAAGTTATTACATTTTGGAGTACAGAAATTTAGGTTGAAACTGATATTTCATGTGTTGATTATAGGAGGTGGACTCAGGATTTTCATGGGGGAGAGGAAGAAAAGATTAGATAAGCTGTTTTAAGAAGAGTTCATTGGTGCTGAAAAACAGAATTAAATTTGTACTTTATTGATTGGTCAGGCTAGTGGTCAGTAGGCAAAAGTTCACTTTGTTTTTTTTTAATTTTTTTTAATGTTTATTTTTTTTTTTGACAGAGACAGAGAGAGAGAGAGAGAGACAGAGCATGAGCAGGGGAGGGACAGAGAGAGAGGGAGACACAGAATCTGAAGCAGGCCCCAGGCTCTGAGCTGACAGCACAGAGCCTGACGCGGGGCTTGAACCCACGGACCGTGAGATCATGACCTGAGCCTAAGTCGGTCACTCAACCGACTGAGCCACCCAGGCGCCCCAAAAGTTCACTTTTGTCAGTCTTTTAAAACAAATTTTTCTTGTTCTTGCTGATTTACTGAAATGTTGGTGGTTTGGTCCAGTTAAAAGTTTAGAAAACAGGATGTGCAAGGCAGTTCCTCTGAAATGGCTTTTCTGGTTCTGTTTAAAAATGGCTCTACTTACATCATTTTTCACAATGTGCCAGCCATTATGCTAAGAACTTTATACATTTATTTCATTAAATTCATTACATCTTCACAGCAATTCTATATGTAGAAGGTGTAATCGTGCTCACATTAAAGACTAGAAATTTAAGACTGAGAGGAGTTAATAACTTTCCCAAGAGAGGCATCAAGAATAGTCCAAGATAGAAAATGTAGGGTCTAGAAATATGGTTTATAATTCCAAGGCAGAAAGTTTAGGAAATCGAGGATCCAGATAAATCTTTTGAATGCCCAACTATGAGTTTAAAAGTATAAATCAAGAACATTATTAAATTCTATGAAAATTAAATTCCTTTGGCAATATCATTATAAACTTGTCACTAGGAAAAGGTCAATTTGAATGTTTCAAGAATTTTTTTTTCTCAGTCCACTAGAGGGACTAATACCCTTAGACAATGTGCTATCTCGACAAGCTTTTCCTCTGGTAGTCTGCAAAAAGTCCATCTAGTTTCCAGGAAATAATTAATGTCAGGTGCCTACCATCTCTCTCTTACAGGTTGCACGTGTAATGTCAAGGCTCTTTCATTCTGTTTTAAAGATGGAGGGGTGGAGGGGTGCCTGGGTGGCTCCGTGGGTTAAGCCTCCAACTACGGCGCACGTCATGATCTCAAGGTTCGAGAGTTCAAGCCCTGCATCGGGCTCTGTGCTGACAGATCAGAGCCTGAAGCCTGCTTTGAATTCTGTGTCTCCCTCTCTCTCTGCCACTTCCCCAGTCAAACTCTGTCTCTCTCTCTCTATCTCAAAAAATAAATAAATAAACATTAAAAATTAAAATTAATAAAGATGTAAGGGGAAGAAGGAAAAATGATTACTGACTCTAGGTCCTATGAAAGGACACATACACAAATTCACTTCTTGTGGAATCCACTAGCCAGCTTGCTACAGAATCACTGTACCTTTAAAACTTCATCTCAAATATTTTATTATACTGGCCCACCCTGGTTCATTCCTTAGTCATCCTAGAATTTGAGAAATAATGTAAGAACTTATTGGTAAAATATTTTCTCCAACTTGTTCTAACCACTTTCTCTTTCCATCTGGCCTCACATTTCCAACAGTAGATTAAGTTCTTCAGTTAGAGCGTAAGGATAGGAGCATTCATTGCCTCTAAAGGTGTTGATTAAAATGGACACACTTTGACAGTTGGGGAGAAAGCCCGTAATGGTAAGCTTTTGCTCCTGTTTCAGAGTATCTATGGAATTTTGAAAAAAGTATTTGATTTCTCAATTTCACTTCTCTCCACCCCAATGAAATAATAGGAGAAGGTGATCTCTTAAGGTATTTTAGAGCTGATACAGTAGGAATCTGTAAAGCTAGAGAGTAATAAACATAAAGGATCCAGGAGTCACCATTTATATACTAAAAAATGGATTAAAACAGAGTCTCTTTATATTTTGTCAGGGAAATACATAGCACAAATGTTGATGGATGTTATGGATAGCACAAATGTTGATGTCCTGGCTCGATTTATATTGGTAACATATAGAATGGGAGGAATCAAGCATAATGACTTTTGTTTCTTTTAGGTATTAGATTCTTAAAGATATAAATGGAAAAAAGTGGAATCTTTCATGTAATAATACAGGATGTGTTTGCTGCTTCTCCCTTGGGGAAAGGGTTTTATTTATTCACTTGTAAGACTTGAATAACTTTAGGAGTGCCTGAGACATCATGAAGATGAAATATTATGGGCAGTAATATATATATTTTTGTTTTTGTGGGCCATAATTTTGAAATAATTATTAGTGAACAACATGAAACTTGAATGTGCAGGAACTGTACCCAGAATTTGGACTTAAAGAGCAGAAGTTACAAACAATTGCAATTTTTTACATAGGTTCTGTGGTAGTCCTTCTCATAGAATTCCATGCTGGACCATCCCATTTCTGTAACTGTTAACATTTGGGCACACTACTTTTAGGAAACATGCCAGTAATTAGTTATGCTTTCTTTTACTCAATATTATTTCTATTATTCATATTCTGAAAATGTGCCATTTACTTAGAGACATTCAAGTCCTTCCACTTGTTTCTCTGCTTCCTTATAGTTCGATTTTATCTCTTCCCTCTTTACTTTTTTTTCCTCTCCATTTTTCTGCATCTTCCTTCTCCTTTATGCCTGTAAATAAAACTACTTCTTGTATTCATGAATAACTCATATTTAGAGGTAGAGTTAAACTTTCTTAGTAGACCTCAATCAGGTGATGTTATACTGGGTGTGCCTCTGTAAATATCATCCTTTTTATTTTTTCCAAAACTAAGTTATGGGTTGACTGTCATTATTGTTTTTATTATATAAAAATAGTAAATTATTCACTTTCTATAGTTTTATTGCCTCTCAGGCCGATCTAGTTTTATTTACTTTATAAATAAATGAAATAGTTCATGTATTCCACCCACTATTTACATAGAAATATTTTGTCCCTTTTTTCAGTTGTTTTTTTTTTTTTTAATTAGGGCATAATTTATAACGGTAAAGTCCACCCCTTTTTAGTGTATAGTTTTGAGAGTATCACCAAATTTGAGTTTGTGATTACCACTGTAACAAAATACACAATAGTTCCACCGACTGCAAAATTCTCTATACCACCATACACTCAGTCATTCATCCTATCCCCAGCCTCTGGAGCTACTGATCCCTACAGTTTTGCGTTTGCAAAATGCCATCAAATGGAATCTTACAGCATCTAAACTTTAAAAAATGGCTTCTGATACTTAGCATAATTCATTTAAATTGTATTCATACTGTTGCACGGGTCAATAGATTGCTACTTTTTTTTTTTTTTTTTTAATTTCTAAGTGGAATTCTTTGTATTGATGTACCTTAGTTTATCTTTTCCTTAATTAGGGACATGTGGGTGGTTTCCAGTTTGGGACGATGATGACTAAAGCCTCAATAAGCATTTGTATGCCAGTTTTTGAAAGATGTAAATTTTGTTTGGGTAACTTCCTGTGAGTCAGATTTTGCTTCATATGGCAAGTGTTTAACTTTCTGAGAAACTCCCAACCTGTTTTTCAAAGTGGTTATACCAGTTTTCATTGCAGGAAAGTTCTGGCTATTCTACATCCTTGGCAGTACTTCTTGTCACCGATTTGTTTTGATTTTAGTCATTTTAACAGTTATGGAATGATAGCTCACTGTGGTTTTTATTTCCGTTTCCATAATGACTAATGATATTGAGAATATTTTAATATGTTTAGTTGCAATCTGTACTCTTTCTTGTGTAAAGAATCTGTTCCAGTCTTTTGACTTTTTAAACATGGGATTGTTCATTTTCTTATTAAAGTACTTTTTAAATGTATTCTGGAAAAAGTAGAATATATTCTAGGACAAAACATTGGATATGTAACATGCAGGTTTTCTACCAGCCTGTGACTTGCCTTTGTATCCTCTAAACAATAATTTTCATGAAGAAGAAAAATTAATTCTGACAAAGTTAATATATACATATATTTTTTTCTTTCATCAATTCTGCATTTGCTATTGTGTGCAACAAATTATCACCAATCTGAAATGACACAGATTTTCTTATATATTTTCTACTAGAAGACTTCAGTTTTACATGAGAGATGTGTGTTGAGATTTGTTTGTTGATTGCATGTGGACATGAAATTCTTCCAACATTTGTCAAAAACTGTTTTCTCTCATTGAATTGCTTTAAATATTTGTGAAAAATCAGTTCACTGTATTTGTTTGAGAATTTTTTTATGAATAGTCCATTCTTTTTCATTCATCTTTGTCTGTCCTTTTGCTAATATCACACTGCTTATCACTATAGCTTTATAGTAAGTCTTTAAATCTTGTACTGTGAGCCTTCGAACTTTGTCCTTCAGAATTTAGCTGTCCTAGAGTTTTGACCTGTGCCCTTAGCTGTCTTGGGATTATGAGAAAATTGTGAATTTTTAGATTATCTGGTATATTTTTGTAATGTGAATGGGAATGAAACTTTACTTAGACTTTATCCTAAGTGAAGGCCAAAAGTCCTTAATTTAGTTTGATTATCATGTAATTAGACACATTCTGTTTGCTGTTCTCTATAGGTCATCAATTTTTTCTTCTGAAATGTTGGTATAAGTGAAACAAATATAGTTACTTCCGTTTTCACATTTTGTTATTTATTTATTTATTGAGAGAGAGAGAGAGAGAGAGAGAGAGAGAGAGAGAGAATGAATCCTAAGCAGGCTCTTCACTGTCAGCACAGAGTTGGACCCAAGGTTTAATCCCACAAACCTGTGAGACCATGACCTGGGCTAAAATCAAGAGTGAGTCACTGACTGACTGAGCCACCCAGGCAACCCTCCTTTATCACTCTGAAGTAAGATTTATACTTGAGGTATAACCTTTCTCTCAATAAAATTAATTCTTTATATTTTTGTCATTGTTAGGAAGATTCGATAAATTTACTAATAAAGGCTATTTGCATTATGTTTTTACTTACATTTCCTTTTTTCAACACACTAAGCATTGTTGTGAAGTAGATGTTGTGGTTTCCTTTTGTAACTGAGGAAACTAAAGCCTTTCAAGATTGTATAAATTGGCAAAAGATCACATTGTGTTAAAACCAAAGTATTAACCAAATATCTCTACTACTTCATCATTCATGTGGTCTAAGATCTAAAGTTGATTACTAATTTTAAATATAATCCTAAATTGCTGTGAAGTGTTAGAGAAGTAGTATCGTATGGTTTTCGGGATGTGTATTTCAAATGGTGACTCTGAAAATTCCCGTAATTTTCTAATGTTACAAGTTGGAAGATCATACAGTTCTTCATTTTCTGTAGTTCTGGTATTTGGAAATGATGCTTCATAGATTGAACCTGAGTTGGAAAGTAATTAGAAGTTAGGACAGTAGAAAATGAAGACCTTTCAAATTGCTTTCAGACACTTCCTTTTAAAAAACTTTTTAATTTAAAATTTTATTTAAATTTTATTTATTTTTGAAAGAGGAAGAGTGAGCAGGGGAGTTGCAGAGAGAGGGGGAGACAGAGGATCCGAAGCAGGTCCCGTGCTGAAAGCAGAGAGCCCAACGTGGGGCCCGAACTCACAAACCGAGAGATCATGACCAGCGCCTAAGTCAGACATTTAACCACCTGAGCCACCCAAGCACTCCTGGAGCACATCCAGTGTTGGTTCTTAGAGACAGGAGCTAGGTAATTTAAATTATTCATGTAATTTAAGACATACTCATTTTCTAGCATTTAAATGAATATAATGTATCTTTCAATGTTCCTATATAGAGAAAGTAAGTGTTTCATTTATACTCATAGCTCTGAATTCCAAGGAAATATTAGACATTAATATTCATTGTACTGGTAGATGTCTTTTTTGGTAAATAAAATAATAAGCTCTATTTTTTTCATTCATGTTGTATAGATTTCCAAAAATATACTAAAATAGATTATTTTGTTTAGAAATTTCTTTAAAAATTAGTTTTTTTCATAAATGGGTTATGTCATGATTTTTCTCCTATGTAAATATTGAGTGTTAATATAACGTTTATTTTTACAATATATACATACATATAGATACTTCTATCTAGAAATTTCTTGTTCCATGAAGTTTTCATCAAATAATAATACACACCCATCATATATTATCTTGAAGTAGTTATAAAAGGATTTAATTGGATTGACTATTAAAATAACTCATTTAATATTTGGACAGGAGATAAAAAAGAATGTTGTATACAAATTTCAAAACAACAACAAAGAAGTAAAAACTTGGCTATGTCAGCAATTGTCCTAGACCAATCATATGGCATATTTGGTTGAATCTTTTTCCTTTGGGATGCCAGGGGAGGATTTTAAGGAGAACTTGGTTTAAGAAAAGTGGATTCGATATAGAGGAAAAGTTGAAGTACTTTGTCTTTATGTAAGATGTGATGTAGCACATGGGCTCAAGATGAGCAATGGAGAAAAAAATGAACAGGAGAGTGAGAAAGTGACCATTGCTTTGTAGGTATAGATTTTCATGTTTTATAAAGGCTAAAATTTGTACTTGATACAAGAGAAAGCAGGAACATTTGTGATATTTTATACAAGAAAAGTGATAATGAGTTTTGAAGTGAGAATTTTCCAAAAATCACAAGCTTTCAAAAACCTTGAATATTTTAGAGAACATATAGACTTGAAACTGAACAGATATAAGAAAGAGTAAAGAAAGTGTCCTCCTATTCTTGGCATGGTAAAAATGCAACCAAACCACACTAAGTACCAATCTGATGCATTTAGGACTATTTGTGTTTATGTTCCCCTCCCCCATGTTCTAAGTGCAAGCTCTCAAATACACATGGCAGCTGCCGTTGTCTGTGTTTATGAAGGTGTTCTTAAATCACAGCTACAAGAACTTGTTTACATTCTATACTAGAACAGTATATCACGACAGGTTTAGTGGCTCGTAGTTGTATAACAGAATATCAAAATGAAATTCACCCTGCCTATCATATGTTTTCCTAAGAAATGAACAAAGGATAACTCTCCATCCCTTCCATTTACTGTTGAACGTTTTCTGCTATGTTTTCTTCACAATTCTCTACCTTTTATGATACTTACTTAACTCATATTGTCTCCTTTCTCTCCCCAAATCTACCACCCTACTCTCTAAAACTCTCATACTCTAATTAGTGAAATCACATATATCCTTGACATCTCTCAGAGAGCGTTTCTACCTCTTTGCCAGAGACAAAATTTACATTTACCCCAAAGACTATTTCTTGGACAACTCAATGAAAATCAGGTTGGTTTATTTTTGTGTCCTCATGTCTCAGAGCTGAGACTGATGATTTAATTGCTTGTTGATGCCACACTGTTCCATTGAGTTATTGGAAAAATGCTTTTATCTCAGTTTTTATCTCTACCTCAACTTCACTCTTTATTCTTGAAGGTTTCATCCTCGACATGGCCCACTTAGCACACACACTGGAGCTCAGTTCCATGACCTCCTGATCACCAATGTTATACCACAGCTACCTGCTTTTAATAGAGCTCCCCTAATTTCATGAGCTCTAATATCCCACTCTTACCACATTTCTCTTTCCTGCTTGTTTGCCCAAGAAACCTGATTACAACTGTTTCATAACATCACTAAGACATAAGGTCATCTTGTCTTAACACCCCCATTCCATCCCCAATACATGATCTCAATTCTAATGCTGCACAGTTCAGAGTTGCTTCTTCTGTGTTTTCTTTTTAACCATGCATCCAAAACCCAATTGTGACTACACTCCAATGCTTGTCACCTTGTTTTTTTTTTTCCCTTCATACTACCAAAAATGAGTGATACTTTAAAAAATTATTTATACCATGGGACAGATTGCTAACACTCCATATTCATTCTTCACCTTATGCAATAGTATATTAAACCTTCTCATGTTTCTCATACACCCAACTCTTTCCCATTTCTCACTGAGCAAAAGATACTGTGTTCAGAAATAATGGAAGCTGCCAGATGGGAACTCTTTCAGCTTCCTATCAAGAGTTCTGCCTCCACCCCTCACTTATTCAGTCATCCATAAACTATTTATTGCTTGGCAACAAAAACCTTTAAAACAGATTAGATCCTCACACTTATATTTTTTACTAGAGAAAAGAGATATTAATCAAATGGAGAAAAATATATGCACTTTTCATTATAAGTGCAATGTATAAAAATATATATAGCATCCTTTTTAGATTGGACAATGTTCTGTATGTTTTCTAGGGTGCCATTTAAATTTAGTCCTGAAGGATGAGTAAACATGATCATGTGGACAGTGGGAGGAAAAGCATACCAGAAGATGAAAAGGCATGTGGGAAGGCTTGAAAAGGAAAGGAGTTTGATACATTGTAGAAATATTTAAAATACCAGTGTGGTTAGAATAGGGAGTACTGGGAGAAACCTATAGAGAGTTATGCTGAACAACAGCCTGGGTGAAAGATGTAGATTAATATTGTCAGTTCTGGAATTAGACAGTCTGTGTTTGAATTCTGACTGTACCAGCCATTGGTTGCGTGGGCAAATGTTTAATCTTCTTGTGCCTATTTCTCACATTTATGAAATAATAATAGAAATAATGGCATCTAAATAATATTAGGCATTAGGTCATTTTGAAATATGAATCTTTTTGTAAATGTAGAGTACTTAGAAAAGTTTCTGGCTTTAGACAAAAGTGGAATAAGTGGTAGTTTTTGCTGTTGTTTTTGTTGTTATTTTAGTTCATATTGAAGAATTCAGTTTTTCCTTTTTAAAAATTTTTTAATGTTTATTTATTTTTGAGAGAGAGAGAGAAACAAGAGTGTGAGCAGGAGAGGGGCAGAGAGAAGGGGGGGGTCACAGAATCCAAAGCAGGCTCCAGGCTCTAGGCTGTCCGCACAGAGCCTGAGGTAGGGCTCTAATTTACAAACCTCGAGGTCATGACCTGAGCTGAAGTCGGACATGTAACCAACTGAGCCCCCCAGGTGCCCCACAGTTTTTATTTTCAAGAGTATTGATAGCCATCAAAGAGTTTAAAGTTCTAAAGTGGTATAATATTATTGACGTTTTCAAATATTGTTTGGACTGATTGTAAAGACTGGACTGAAGAAAGCAATGATTAAATCAGGGAGGATATCAGGAAACCAATGCAATAATCCAGGAGGGAAATGATAGTAAATTAACTAAGGCTAATAATTTAGGGTTGGTATAGGATACGTACAGTTAGAAATGAATTGACTTGAGATATGTTTTTGTGCTAATAGGCACCAGACTTGGTGAATTATTGGATATAGTGACTTCAGAAGCAATGTTGGAAAAAAAAAGCAAGAAAGAGTGTCAGTTGTCTGGTGACTGGAGATATATTTCTATATATAGAAAAGAATGAGGTAACCCTGAAGTTACTTTTCTTATAGAAATACCTCTTTAAAAATTGAAAACATAAAGTTTATTTCTTGTTCTTCATGTTTGTTTCCAGTTGTGAGCTCTTCAAGGCCTATTTCTAATTACGAGCTGGTCTATTAGTCTACCACTTCTGATAATTCTGTTTATCTACTTATTACAATATGATGTCCTCTCTAATTAGTGAATGATTACTGTTCTTTATCTTTTCGCTTTTGTTCCAAATGTATTAAAAATAAAAATCAGGAAAATAATATGTGCCAAAACAATAGCCACATGACTCCACTTCTATTTTTAAAGCATTTGTGTAACCCTGATTGTTTTAGGTAGTGATTTTTGTTTCTTGCTGCCTGTATCCACCCGCCTTACCTGGAACCAAGATGACCAGAAGCCTAGAGAAATATATATAGGGATGGGCATAGAGGAAACATCTGAAACTTTCCTGATACTAGATGGTATCTTTCAGTATCCCAACTCTATCACCAGGAAACTTCTCTCACAAACATATATGCTTCCAGAGTATTTCAATGGCATTGGATTAGTTGGGTTTAATCAGGAGACAGAAACCACACAGTAATGTGTATAGGAAAAGCTTAATATAATAAATTATTAAGTCAGACAAGGGATTTGATTAATGAAGAATCGGTTCATCAGAGTTCTCTAGGGAAACAGAATAAATAATATAGAGAGAGAAAGACACTGAAAGATTTATTTTGAGGAATCAGCGCATCAGAGAGTGGGGGCTGCCAAATCTGAAATCTGTAGGCAAGCCTGTGATCTGAAAATCCAGGTCAGAGTTGATGTTGCACTTTTGATCCAAAGACTGAAAACTCAGGCAGAATTCCTTCCTCTTCAGGAAACCTCAGTCTTCTCTTAAAAACTTCAACTTGGGGTACCTGGGTGGCTCAGTTGGTTAAGCTTCCGCCTTCAGCTCAGGTCATGATCTCATGGTTCACGAGTTCGAGACCCACGTCAGGCTCTGTGCTGACAGCTCGGAGCCTGGAGCCTGCTTCAGATTCTGTCTCCCTCTCTCTCTGCCCCTCCCCTGCTCATGCTCTGTCTCTCTGTCTCTCTCCAGAATAAATAAGCATTTAAAAAAAACTAAACAAAAAAAGACCTTCAACTGATTGGATGAGGCCCACCCACATTATGGAGAGCAATCTGCTTTACCTAAGGTCAACTAAATGCGCATATTAATTAAATCTAAAAATAATTTTATAAAAACATCTGGAGCAGCATTTGCCCAACCAACTGCTTAGCATAATCTGACACACAAAATTAACCAGTATGGCTAGGAAGAAATGATAAGCACTCTAAAGAATTTAAGAATAATGGAAGTAAGGAGTAGCCAACTCCTTAAGCTAAGACAGAGCACCTTAAAGAAGAGACCTCATGACCCCCCGGGGCTGAGTTTCAGACCTAGCCCACAAATGGCTGTTCCTAACTGAATGGTGGGGATGTAGCTATGTTCCTTCACAGTGGAATTTATTGAAATTTATCCTCTAGGTCGCCATAGAAAATAATGTCACATTAGAATCATTCTGTGAGACTGCTGAGGTGGTGATCCAAGGAAGTTCCCAGTCACTGCATGCATCTGCCTGCTGTGTACTACAGACACTGAGCACGGAAGACACTGCCTGTGCTGCAGAGCCAGGCAGTAGGAAACTGTCCACACAGTAGGAGTGGACCCTGATAAAGCCTAATGTGCTGCAGGAGCTTGCCAAAAAACATCAGAACCACAAAATCAAGTCTCTGTTTCTTGTATTTATCTCTATCACCCTGTACTGACAAAGCTTTCCACCTTGCCAGCTGAAAAAGGAAAAGCTTTTAAAAGCTTTAGATCCCTTTTTGCAATGATAAGTGGATTTGGAGCTGAGATGCAATAAATTAAAAACTATCACAAGCACCGTGTGTGATGACTTGTGGAAGCTCCTTCCTGCAACAGGACCTACAACTGCAGAAGCAGATTTAATAAGGGGCCACAATGGAATTGGGTAAGCAAATGTGTGCCTTGTAGTTCTGTTCTATGTCCATATGATATATGGGAAAGCTGGCTATGGTAAAAATAGCAAAGACCATCAGCAATGAGAGTGTCACTGACAATATTTTCAATTTGAAAATATTGCTACAGGAAGATACAAAGAACCAAGATTATTAAGCTGAGAGAACTAATTGTATTTCAGAAGTAAAGAGTCTATTAGAGTTGGAAAATGCATGGTAAATACTCCTCTCCAAGTCACTAATTCTGAGTCAGGACATGGCCTTGAACCTCTTCTTAACACAGGATGCAAGGGAGCTGCGTTAAATGTACTGCAGCTAAAGAGGACTCCCTAATATCAGTGGGGGATTTTTCTCAAGGAAGCAAGCAAATTGAGGGAGGTTAAAGAGAAAGGGGGCATTCCCACAAGACTAGGTCCAGAGCATCTTTTGAAATACCCCTTTGGCATAGCCTCATTTTCCTCAACAAGCAGTGGGTGCACCTGCAGCATTTTGAGCAAAAGGACCACAGGAATATAACCCAAATATTCACCATTGAAAATACCCGAACTTGCAGCCACAGTATTGCACTGGAAAGTCTTACAGACAGTGTCATTTTTTTCTTTCCTTTGGTAACCATCCTGGAATAACACTGGGTATATAGAGCTAATGCAGAAAATATTCACACAATGGGATTTTTAAGAGGTATTTTTAAATCCCACTCATCCACAAGCATTGGATTTTGTTTCTTACTTTCTTCTAAGAGAATCGGATATATTTAGCATTTCCTATGATTAATATTGGTGTGTGCACGGCTTGTCACATCAGGAACCTCCAGTTCCTGACCCCTGAGGACTAGCAGCACCATTAGCAGTGACATTACCTCATAGACTGTTAGAGGAACAGTATAAAATTGTGCACTGTAATAGTATTTTATTTGCTCCTGCACAATACTGCACTTCCTCTTACTACAAAACTAAATGTCAGTCCAGGATTTCTTGCCTTGCGGAATTAAGAAACTTTATTAAACGGAACATGAATAAAGTCATCTATATTTTAGTTTACATTGGTTTCTGGATGAGAAATGCTAGCATTTTAAATAGTATTTGGCAGACTTTCCTTGAAGTGGATCATAGGTTTTCTTTCTTTCTGTTTTTTTTTTTTTCTCGTTAGACTATCTTTTTATTCATCAAAACACTCTAGTTGTAACAGATCTGAAATTATGCTCATTGAAGTTACACGGAATGCAGTGGGAAATGGGTTGTGAAATCACTCAGCAGCACATAGTAGAATAGGGTGCAGATAAAGCTGTGTAACAATGGAAGCAGTTTTTAAGGCCAGATCTTAAGGGTCTATTTTCCTTTAACCTAGATTTTGGTTACAATAAGAGTTTACATCTGTGTGTGTGTGTGTGTGTGTGTGTGTGTGTGTGTGTGTGTTGTGTGTGTGAATGTGTGTGTGTTTGGTCTAATATTTCAGAATATGTTTTTGATGAGTATAAAGGTTGAAGAACAGAGGCACTAAGGAATTAGTAACCTCTAATAAATTGCACTGCTTTTTGATATTTAGTTTATGGGATAGCACAAAAAATAAAGAAACAAAGATGTTAATTCTTCCCTAGTGAAGGTGGACTACAAGGCAGCAGGAAGAAACATCATCATTTTGATGAATGGAGCTCTCTGTATTATCAAAATTATTATTATTTTCATACTCACAGCTCTTACTGTCAAGAGACTGGAAGGTCTTCTCTCTAGTCTTCGTACAGTCACAGTATTCTCTTGTTCTCTCTAGACCTAGCTATTACTTTACTGTATGTATGAGAATTTTCTAGAAATAAATAGTATACATACATGGAACAAAAGAGTCTACACTCAGTTCAAGAGAAAAGAAAAGTTACTGAAACTTTTCAGAAAGATTCATTGCTCTGGAATATTTTGTTGATTTTCCTAAATTGCATGATTTCTTTTTTTATATAACATTTTTTTTATTTTTTTTTTCAACGTTTTTTATTTATTTTTGGGACAGAGAGAGACAGACAGAGCATGAACGGGGGAGGGGCAGAGAGAGGGAGACACAGAATCAGAAACAGGCTCCAGGCTCTGAGCCATCAGCCCAGAGCCCGACGCGGGGCTCGAACTCACGGACCGCGAGATCGTGACCTGGCTGAAGTCGGACGCTTAACCGACTGCGCCACCCAGGCGCCCTGCATAATTTCTAACCTAATACTTCTCTGCCTATATTTTAGGGATCTTCCTCCCTCCCTTCCTCCCTTCCTCCCTTCCTCCCTCCCTCCCTCCCTTCCTTCCTCCTTTGCTTCCTGTCTGTTTTTAGTCTTATTTAATCTAGTCCTTTTTAAAACTCTGTTTCTAAGCTCTTGATTCATGAACAGCCTTGCTCCTCCCTCCAACAATTTTTTTTTTCCCTCCTGCAAGTTTTGTCAAAATTCAGATTAAGAAACATTAAGATTAAAAGACTTTTCATTCCTGTGTCTCACAGCCCACTGCTCTTTTCTGGTGGAACTCTGGCACCCAGCGTTCTTTTCTGAAATTTCCAATTCACATATTGTATGAATCTTACACAATTGTTCCCTTTTCAAAAATATAACTTGATACGAAGGATATAATTTAACACAAAATATGCACTGTTCACAAAACAGAGAACAAAAATTTTAAAAAGACAATAACTGTCTTCTTAGTCACTTTACTTATGATGCCTAACTCAATGTTCCCCAAAGATTTTTCAACAAATTAATTCCTGAAATACTCTGTGAAGATTAAGTTCTATGGATAAATGATTTTGGAGAAAAAATTCTGCCACATCCTCCCTTGGAGATTTATAATGCATATTAAAGCATCTGATAAATACTGAAATAAAGACAGTTTGTCTCCAGCATATTTGCTTGTGGAACACTTTTATTGTTAATGCATATAAATAATTTACATGTTACTTCTTGAAATTTATTGTATTTGATTCTTATCAAATATGACTAATATTGCAACCAATTTATAGATAGAAAGTAGGATTATTAGGTATTTCAAAACTATTTTCAAGGTGAATTCTAGTTAGTGAAATAGGTAGGATTTAAAGACTTGTATGTGTGACTTTTATTTCTCACTTTGTCTCCATAGCACCAAAAGCTGCAACAATTAAGTGGAACTAAAATGTAAGATATTTTTTACTTTTTGTATGATTATGTTCTACATAAACTAACAGTTGGCCTATCCATGTAGCTGGTTAAGGAAGAAGCCAGAGTCTGCTCTATAGACTCAGCCACCTCAAGCTGAAGAGGTACCCTTATGGTGTGAACCTGGCAAGACTAAAAAGAGAAGTCCTATACTGGGGCACAATGGACTGCTTGCACAGGTGTTCATAAATAATATTTCATTACCTTTTGTCTGTGCTTATTTTCTGAATAACCACATTCTGGAAGGGCTTGTAGGGTATGAGGATCAAATTCATACTTTGAAACTGTATTGTTAAACAAAATCAATTCAAGCACATCCTTGCAGGCAAGTAGCCTAAGAGATGACAGAATGGAAATTATAGTCATCACCATTAATAATGAATAGTAACTATCTGCTTACCATGTATGAGGCAGCATGGTAGATAATGTAAACAAATTATATCCATTTAAATCAGAGGCTCTTAGCTCTGTTTATCAGGATCACCAGGAGAGTTTGTAGAATATGCTTGGACCCAGCTACTGTGAGTTTAAAAATGATGTCTTATGCTAAAAAATTGCATTTAAGATAGCTATCAATTCAAATTCACTTACAAATAACTCCGGTAATCTTGCTTAGAGAATATGAATATATGTCCAACCCATCATCACTGAAGAAAACTAGTTATATTCCCTAGTATAGTAAACACAAAATTGTTTTATATAGCTTTATTTATAGTTACATATATATTTTCCTTATGGATAACTATCATTGATGTCATTAGTAATTTGATCACTGCTGTCCTGGGTGATGTTTGAAACACTGCTGAGGAGCTGGCTTATATTTTCCAATTATAAAATCTCTGAGCTTCAGAGTCCCTCATCAAGCAACTTTCAATAACTAGAATTTTACAATCCACAGAAAAGTTGACATGGTTTTATTTGTTCTGTTACTTACAAAGTGCCAGGAGGGTTTCAAAGTCATAATAATTATTATTGTGAAACAGAATACGCAATAAAATAAGGTTTTATTACTGCAGAAAAAACAAACAAACAATCCTACCTTCTGTAAACATCACAAAAATCCTACTATTATTGCCACAAAAATGAAAAACAAAAAGCTACTGCCTCTGAGAAATAAAAAGGTAGACATATTGTATTCTTGAGACCCCACATTTACGTAATATATTTCAGTATACAAGCATCAAAATAACAAGTACTTTACTTTTATGTGGATGGTTTTCTTCAAAAATGTGAAGGTGCTTTATATGCATTATTTCTGTAGCCTCTTACATTCCATCTAAATGAAGTCTCATTATTAAAAAAAAAGATCCAGTTAAAGTAGTCACCAGTATGTTCACATAAGAAATTGATAAATTAGAAATAAATTAATTTTTAAAATGTACTTATGAAACTGAAAAATAGAAAAAATTATATCAATGCAAGTGTATATTGAGTCAGTGATATTCACAATTTACTAACATTAAACTCATTGTTAACCAAGAACAGTGAATATTAAACTATTAATTATTTTCAAGAACCAAAATCATGCTCACATCATCTTCAGTAGACCCACTTAAAAGTATGTCTATTTTGGATATACAAACATTTAATATATTTATAGCACTATTACTGTTGCATTTTATGAAAACATCAACACTTGATTTCAACATTATACATTCTAAGTAAGATTTTCAACTTAGGAAATCATTATCATGTAAGCAATGCATTATCCATGCATGTTTATTTTATTGATAAATCCATCAATAAATTGAGAAGCATTTTGTTTGTCTAGTATCCTTATTTATCAAGCTAGTAGCTTATACTAAATTTCTAAAGTCTAATCCATTGCTAGAAATTATATGATTACAATGATATGATTTGTGCTGAAAATTGAGTTTAATAACCATAATACTGCAACACATACAACTTGTGAAAACCTCAAATAGTGAAACCCTTCCTGATTCCACACTATCCTGTTATGCTCGCATTCTAAGTCTTGTGTTTTCCTTTCATATAATATTTACATCCATTCTTAGGGAGGAACGCAAACATTAAGCAAAGTAATAAATTAAGTATTTAAAGTTTGTCAATTGTTTTGAAGCAAAAGTTGATCTGAGAATGTATAACAGGGAGCTTTAAGTTTAGTAAAGATTAGGGGAATTTATAGTTAAACATCAGCCCCATTTATGAACTGAAGTTAGCTAGATAAAGCAGGTTGAGAGAAAAGTTTCTAATCAGAAAAGAGTAAGTTCAAAGATCTTAAACTTAGAGGGAGAAGAGGAGAAAAGATGGAGGTGAGAGAGAACATACTAGACTGGAGTAGGTTTTGAGGGATTATGATAATAGAGCATTGGTTATAAGGTTAGAAATTTAGGAATGACAAGCAAATAATAAAAGGATGGATGATAGAAACATTGGACAAGGATGCATGGTTTTTGTATAGCTAATTAATTGGACAGGGATGCATGGTTTGTGTATAGCTAATTTAGTGGTTAATTAAATTTCATAATTAAAACAAATGAAATATTATTCTCATTAATGTAGAACTCTAACCAATGAATGAACTTTTAGAAAATTTCATGATAGAATATTCTTTTAAGTAGACACTGCATAGTTAGGTCATTCATGAACGTGAATATTTATGGATAAATGTCCTATAAAATAATACATTTTAACAGTGCAGTTATATATTATTTGCAGATATGTAAAGTCTTAAAGTTTTTAGAAAGTATTACATACCACTAAACTGTCTTCTATGATTTTTATCACATGGGAATAACTGTTCACTTAATTTTTATGACTCATTTTCCCTTCAGTTTTATAATCTTTCTTCCTTCCCAGTTTTCCCTCTGATGTATACACATACATATTTTCACATAGCAAAAGTTTTCCTTGATCTTTCCTGCTAAAATTTTCTGTTATTGGTTGTTGTACAGTATACTTAAACATTGGAGAAATTATCATGGAAACTGATTTAGAAAGAATTTAAATTCCTTAAATAGGAGTGGTAAATGAGTAACACAAGCAAATGCTAATGAGATCTCTACTTAATAAGTAGAGAAAAAGGCATTTTTATTTTTTTAATGCTTATTTTATTTATTTTTGAGACAAAAGAGAGTGTGAGCAGAGGGAGAAGCAGAAAGAGATGAGAGAGAGAATCCCAAGCAGGCTCCACACATGTGAAGCTGGTTGCAGGGCTCAGTCTCCCAAAATCAAGAGTTGGACACTCAACCAACTGAGCCACGGGGAGCCCCAGCATTTTATTTTAAATACTTTTTAGGGGTACCTGGGTAGCTCAGTCACTTGAGTGAACAACTCTTGATTTTGGCTCAGGTCATGATTTCAAAGTTCGGGGAATTGAGCTCTGATTCCTGATTCCAGCTCCAAGATGAACATGAAGCCTGCCTGGGATTCTCTCTCTCCTCTCTCTCTCTGCCCCTCCTCTGCTCATTCTCTCTCTCTCTCTCTCTCTCTCTCTCTCTCTCTCTGTCTCTCTCTGTCTCAAATTAAATAAGTAAACCTTTTTTAAATTGGGACTTCTAATGTTGTTTGAATAGATATTTTTAAATAAATAGATGCCAGATCCCAAAGATAAATAAAAGGTAAAATATAAGTGTGGAATTTTAACTTGCTATCAGTTTTATCAAATGAGCACAAAATCAGTTTTATTTACCTTTGTTTTTTAAATGTTTATTTATTTTGAGAGAGACACAGAGAGCGCACACATGCACACGTGGTGAGGGGCAGAAAATAAAGGAGGAAAAGAGAATCCCAAGCAGGCTTCGTGCTTACAGAGCAAAGCCCAATGCAGGGTTCGAACTCATGTACTGTGAGATCATGACCTGAATGAAATCAAGAGTTGGACACCTAACCGACTAAACCACCCAGGAGCTCCTACCTCCAACTATTTTTTTCTAAATTTGCAGTCACAAAAGTTAAGTGAGAGTAAAAAAAAATAAATAGCAAGTAGAAAGAAAATACTATGTATTTATACAATTATTTAAATTATTTAAAGGGTTAAAATTCAATCTTGTGTTAGATATTTTAAGTAAAGAAACTGACTTTGAAGGTAGGTGACATAGTCCATAAGAATTTCTTAAAGTGTCATGGAAAAAATGGAAGAGCAAATATTGTTATGCCTCAGCAAAATATATTATTAAATATTTTCATGAAAATAAGATTTATATTAAAGCAATATTGCATTTCTGCCAAGTTGATATAATTTTCCAAATGTGGTATTCAAATCCACAGCAGGAATATGTCCCTAAATTGGTCAGAAATTTTGAGATAAGGATAATCATATTGTTTGAAACTATAGGTTATATTAAATTTCATCAAGGAATAATCCTATGCCATGTAGCCTAGAGTAACAATGATGAAAAAAGAGAACATCCATATCAGTTCTGAAGTTTGCTGCTTAAGTTTTCTATTTCTTTTAGACTTTTTATACAGAATAATGTTTAATTTTACTGATTTTTAAAATATATTAACCAGGTGGTCATATAATTGCTTATATTTATTAATTTGATTAATTATATAAATAGATTTCATTCTACTGAATCATTCTTACCTTCCACTTTATACTATATGTATATATATATATATATATATATATATATATATATATATTTTCTGTTGAATAATACTCTATTTAGGATTTTAGCTTCATTACCCATAAGTGAGATGCCTGAAGTTTTGGGGAGGCTACTATATTCTCAAAGTTTAGGCATTGATGGTTTGTTCTCATCATCAATACTAGAATTTAGAAATTTTAAAAAGCATTCTATGATCTGCAAAAGTTTAAATACTTGGAAATACTGGTCCTTTGGGCACTCCAATTATAAGTGTCTTAGATCTCTGACCATGCTCAGTGCATATACATTTATTTCTAAATTTTTGCTTTTTTAATTTTTTTTTTAAATTTATTCATTTTTTGAGAGACAGAGAAAGATAGAGCACAAGTGGGGGAGGAGCAGAGAGAGAGGGAGACACAGAATGAGAAGCAGGCTTCAGGCTCTGAGCTGTCAGCACAGAACCCAATGTGGGGCTCAAACTCATGAGCTGTGAGATCATGACCTGAGCCGAAGTCGGACGCCTAACCGACTGAGACACCCAGGCGCCCCTAAATTTTTACTTTTTATTTATAATGCTTTCATTTTATCATCTTCATCTTGATTTAGTTTGTACTTCTACAAAAGCAAACTTCGTGACAAAAATTTAGGTGCAAGTAGTATATTTGAGAGATAATCTCAGAAAATATAGCAAAAGAAGTATTGAAGTGAGGTAAGGAAGGAAGAAAAGTAAGAGAGAGTGTGCTAATGAGTGAGTTTCTATCATAGGCAACTGGAGCTCATATTTTGCTGAATCCTATGAGAGTCTTTGCAGAATATACCTTAATTCGAGTCAATGTGAGCGGGAACAACCTGAGATATTTCTCCGCCTTCCCTTATCTTTAATTGCTTAAGGATATTTCCCGAGTTATTAACACTCTGGCCAGCGTGCCAGGTCCATAATCCAGGCAAAACATGTTTCTGTGGCCTAGGAAAGCCTCAGCAGAGAGTAGAAAGTGCTGGAAATCTGAAGCTATCAGCCTACGATGGATCTGTTGGTCTGCTAACAGCTTGTAGGCCAAGAGGGGCGGGGGTGGGGTGGGGCAGTTTTGGGGGGTGTGCTTCCTGCCTCTTCATTTGTTTTCAGCAGCCTCTTCTCCTTTGGCTCCCCCTACTTCTTCCAATGACATGATTATCTTATGATTTTCTTTCCTATTATTCATACACACCTATTTCACTGTTATTGATGAAACTAACCTCAATGTCTTTGGTCAACTTTAAAGAAACCATGACTGATGCCTCGTGGGGTGAAACAATTATTTCTTCTTTCTAGGTACACATTTTTTACCTTAGTTCCAGGAAAACAAGTTCTTCTCAATACTTCCTACTCCACTGGAGCTATTTCTATTCCCCTTTGCTGTCTCCTTCTTTCCTTGGCTTTTAAATATTGGAAATTTTGGAAATATTAGAATATTGGAAATATTGGAAAATTCAGGACTCTGACCTTTGTCCTCCTGTACCTAAAATTACTCAAGGGACGCCAAAGTGGCTCAGCTGGTTAAGTGTCCAACTTCTGCTCAGGTCATGGTCTCCTGGTTTGTGAGTTCAAGCTGGACATCCGGCTCTGTGCTGACAGCTTGGAGCCTGGAGCCTGCTTTGGATTCTGTGTCTCCCTCTCTCTCTGTCCCTCCCCTACTCACAATCTGTCTTTCTCATGAATAAATAAACATTAAAAAAAATTTTAAATCACTCAGTATGTTCTTTCTATAGAAATTATTGAGACCTCAGCTAACTCCTAAACCCCCTTACTTCATGTCTCTCCTATCTAGCAGCTTATTTTTTTTAATTAAATATTTACCTTTCTTCGGTTCTAATCATCCACCTCTAGAGTATATTATGAATACAGTTTTCCCTCACTTGCACTACTGTCACCCTGGGCCAATACCATCATTGTTTTCCTCATTTCCATAGTTTCCTGACTAGTTTCTCTTCTTTCATACTGGTCCTTTCTGGAGTATATTTCAACACAGCAATTAAGGAATACTATCAGTCTTCTACTCAAACTACTCCAGATCCCCATCATACTGAATAATATCCAAACCATGAAACATGAACTACCAGTCTATAAACACCATTCTGCTCCTGGTACACCCCGACATTCTCATGGTTTGTTCTGTGTCATTGGAATAAATTATGTTATCCTGTGTCTCTACTTATAAAATAATTTACAATACATCCATGTGAAATGTCACTGAAACCAATGTATGTCATTCTGAGATTTAAGAGCCGACATGTGGTTCATGCTCAATCCTGTCTTTTTTGTTTTCCTGCAATCATAACCAATAATGCTTCACCTAAAGGCTGCTAACTTAGCCTCAGTCAAGAATTAAAAGATAATTGGGCAGAGGTACACCTAACACATGAAGCATCAATAGTATATATATATGAAATAAATTCCTATCCTTGTTATCCAGCATAAACTGGTATATAATGACTGAAAAACATACCAACTGCCTGGAACCATCTTCTTCTAGCAGAACCATCTTCTGCTCCTTATGGTTTACTTCCTCAGTTAATTTTATTTCTGTTCAAATGTCAACTCTTTAGAAAGGTCTTTTTTTACTTCCTTGTATAAGATAAGAAACTTCATCTTAATGTCTTTTATAGCATTTACTAATTAAATAAAATTATATTACCTCTCAATATATTATAAGCTAAATGAAGGCATAAATGTTGTCTATCCTATTCACTGTGGTATGTGCATTAACCTATACATTTCTAGCACTTCACAGAGACATTTACTGAATGGGAGACTCTGACAAATACTTATTGGATGAATGAGTGGATTATTAATTGTTAATATATGGAAGTTTATCTTGTATTCTATGAAAAAAGCAATACAGAATTATTAACATCAAGGTAACTTATTAAACTGGAAATGTAAAGAGTTGTTTAGATGACTGGACAGAATGTGTGATGATTAAAAAACATTGAGTTGCCCTCTGACTTCACCACAGTAACATTCAAAGTCAAGAGACTATGATCAGTATCTTTAGGGTTCTGAGAGTGAATAAAGTGTAGTTCCACGGTATTCATCCAACAAAAATTCCATTCAAATATTGACAACTAATATACTGAAACATAGAAGAACACAAAAAGCATGGTGTCCTTAGGTCTCCAAAATAAAAATGCTAAACATTGAATCAAGGTGATTTAGATATAAATTTAAATGAAAAAAATATACATATGAGCAGAGGAGCCTGAGAAAATGACCTATGAATGGCATTTTCTCTCTTTAATATAAAATCAACACTAAGCAATTGTACTTTTGATTATAGGACACAGCATATAATATTCTAAGTATTTACAGTATAAAAAAATAATAATTGCCAAAATTAAGAAGTGGTTAAAAGGAAGTGGAAGGAAATGAGAAAGTGCTAAATAAATTATTTTTCATCTCAAAGTATCAGTTGTTTCTGAGTTTGGAGTGTATTATCTAGAAAAATAATGACTCCATGGTTTAACTTACTATTACTATTCTCTTTAACACAAAGAAATTTTAGGAAGTAACATCTATCCTTTGAGATGAAGTTACAGCTATCTTTAGTTGAAGGATTCTTAACATCAGTTTCTTTTTTCTTTTAATTTAAAAATTTTAAAGTTTTAAGAAATATGGCATGATGATATTTATCTATGAGCACATCTTTATATCTTTCCTTTCTCTGTCATACTATCCACCTCTTCCCAAATATAGACATGATATATAGATGGATATGTAATTAGGTTCAGAGTGGATTGGGAATCTTTTGGTTTTTGTTTTCTGTGTAAATTCCTTATAATTAGTGTGCTTCCTATTTATAACAACACTGTAGTGATTTTTTTTAATTGGAATGAAATAGAAAAGAATGAGAGAATCATGTGAGTTAAATCCTCATCTTTCATTATGGTTAACAGAATCTGTATAAAGTTATTAAATATTATTTAGAAATAGAAATATTACCACCAGCATGTCTCTTAAAAGAAGATGCATATTGATGACAGGGAGTGAGATAATGGGTTTTTCTTCTTTGTAATTACTACTGTAGTATTTTATTTTTCCCCCATGTCCAACTTACTGATTTCTTTGTAAACACCTCTTTCTACTAAGAAATTGAACATATAAACTTTCAGCCTATCACAGTAATTGTACATGGAAAATAAGTTCATTTGGTGAAACTATGAAAGGGATTAAATGCCAATGCTTCACCAAATACTTTGTCTAAATCTGGAGGGAAAAAATCATATTATTTCTCTGGTATGAACAGGTTTGGTATTGAGCATTTTGTATGTCTATACATGCTCAAATATCTCATACATGAGCCCTTCTAGGTTTGAGATTAGCAAGATTAGCAAGATTGGCTTGGGCCATGATCTCATAGTTGTGAGATCGAGCCCCCTGTCAGGCTCTGCACTGAGCTTGGAGCCTGCTTGGGATTCTACCTCTCCCTCTCTCTCTGCCCCTCCCCCACTCGTGCATGTATTCTCTCTCTCTCTCTCTCTCTCTTCCTTTTTCTGTTACTTTCTCTCTCTCTCAGTAAATAAATAAACATTAAAAAATAATAAATAGGGACTCCTGGGTGGCTCAGTCAGTTAAGCATCCGACTTCAGCTCAGGTCATGATCTCATAATTCATGAGTTCCAGCCCACACTGGGCTCTGTGCTGATAGCTCAGAGCCTGGAGTCTGCTTCAAACTCTGCGTCTCCCTCTCTCTCTGCCCCTCCCCTGCTCGTACTCTGTCTCTCTCCCTCTCTGTCTCAAAAATGAATAAATATTAAATTAAAAAAATACATATATAGGAAATATGAATTAAATAAATATATAAAATTATAGACATGTAGGATATATATAAAGAGAGTGTATATAGTTGTCTTATAGTAGGGTATTTATCTAAGAGTGTGTATATACATGTATATATTCAAATATACACTCATGAATTTTAGGGCAATATGTGAAAGGATGCCAATATTGAAATTAGCAGCCATTCTTTTTAATATTATTCATATATGAGTTTAGTTTAATATTATTCATATATGAGTTTATACCTTATATTTAATAACTCAAATTCCTACAGCATGTATTACAATTTGCCTTTTGACTAATGATTTCTTTGTACTAATTTTTGCTGAATTTGATTTAGATGGTTTTCAAAAAGAAGTACAGATGCAGAACTATCTTCACATGGCCTATACTCTGTGAGGGAAAGTCTGAAAGGAAGACACCAAGTCGTGATGTTCAGGAGCGGTAGAGGGTCAAGAAAAGCAATCTCACCTACAACCAACAGCAGTATAGGGGCAGTCTCAAGGAGTGCAATATCCTAATAGCTGTTATTATTGCAACATAATGTTTTCCCACTAACCACCATTCTGATGCAGTTTCATCCATTTGTCACAGGTAAGAATGACATAAATGTCCACATGCTCCTGACTTTAGGGTAACTCATGGGCATGCCCTATTTCCTTACTAGTTCACAAGCCTTGGAAAGGACAATTAGTAAGATCTTTCTCCTAGAATTGTAGACTGAAATAGGGGTTTTAAAGTATGGTGGTGGTATTAAGGGCTTCTGTTTAGGATGGAAGATGAGGTCACTGAGAAATTCAGCAGTGATTCTGACTGCCTTTTGCCCTTATCTAGCTTATGAGGACAAGGTAATCAGTGTTACAGTCTTCTGCCTGTTAGTATGAATTTTTCCTGATTAATTCTATAAACTAAGAAATTCTTTCCTTTTTTCTTCTTTCTTTTCATTTCTTTTCTACTTTAAGACATACACCATGCTTTAATATCTATTATTTAATTTTTGTATTGTCCTATCCACCTGTCTTAATCTGAAATTATTCTTGCCCCACACTTTATCTACATAACTATCTATACTATCTACATAGTTTATGTGAATAAAATATATTGCTAAACCTGACCACTGCTTACTGCTCTCCAGGGGAGAGAATCTGACTCACTCATGGATATGAGAGTCCTTTTCTGTGATATTTGTAAATATAATCTAAAAAGAAAAGTCCATCTCTCTCTCTTAATGAATGGACTGTTAAATTTCTCTGTGGGAATTGTTGGCAACTATGTTTTCCATATAGCTTCAAGAAAAAATCAATAAGTGAATAGAAGCAGTCTCATAGAACTGGTAAAGACTGAAAGAAAGGTATGGTGATTGTTAACTCCTAATAACCATTTTTCCTGACTTAACTCCATTCCAGTTCTCTTTATAAAACATTTTCCAATTTCTTTAAGCTATTTCAGGTCAGGTCTTAGTTATTTGTAATTGAAAGAATCCTTATCAATATGTTAGATATATGCAGAGTTATGTATACAATAAGCTTTTAGAAGATAATTAAGACATTTCCAGCTAAGTGTTTAAAACCATGCTTTACCCTCTGAGGTGAAGAAATCCTTAGTCACATGAGGAAAATAATGGTAAAGAAAATCACTGCAGCTATTAAGGAACACCTAGGTGTCATAGGTCAGATTCCCAGAAAACAGCGCCTGACATATAGGTTTGTGTGCAGTGTTCATTGGGGATTATCCCAAGGAATGCTATTATGAGAGAAGTACATTGGGATAAAGGAGAAGTGCTTAAGGTGCAGTTGATAGCCCATGGGAAGCTGTCAAGTTGGATGACCTTCAAAGATGTCTCTGTGGCTAGGACTTACACTCAAGTCAACTAGGTATTGAATGCAGGTACTGACTTTTAGTTGAGGTCATTCCTGAAAAAAGATTCAACTGTGAGTTATTAGTAGGCAAAATTAGCAGGCTGATGAGGAAATTAGTACCTAGGCCCCAAAGCAGGGAGTTTTGGGCAGCATAAAACAGGACCCACTACATTAGCTACCTATTTAGCTAATGTAATGTTAGTTAGCAATACATATGCCCTGTATGACTTCTAGCTCAATATAGTAAAATGTGAAGGGAGGGAGGTAGACTACCAACAATCAAGCAAAAAAGAAATCATTCTTTCTGATGGATACTTTGACTTTTTCATCTGATATTCATGGTTGAACTGTATAGAGAGAGTAATGTGCGAGGGTTGGAAAATACTTGGTATTTCAGCATTTAAATTGATATCATCTGAACCTAGGATGAGTTAATTCCTCAAGAGCTAAAGAGACTTATAATTTTAAATAAGAGAGATTCATAAGTATGGACTTTCATTGTTATTTATTTGAGTGTGATGGCATTCATTGTCAGGTTTATGTACAGAGAGAGGTAAAAACCAGAATGGAAGTTAAATGTTATCCAAATGTTCCACAATATCCTCTAGACTCACTTCATCAACCAGTATAATCCTATGATACAGGAAAAATAAGATGCACAGACAATGATTTTTCATGTTTTGTAGCAAATGTACATGTTCTGTAATGGGGAAATTATTATAGTTTCAATTATAATAACTTCCTTGATTATTTGCTGTGTATCTTCACCAGACATTATTCACTTATATTCTCACTAAGTACCATTACTTTAAAATTCCAGATTATTCAAAAACCAAATGGCATAGAAACACTTCTTCAAAACCACAGGTCACTGTGTAAGAAATTTGCTCACTAGCATATTGGCAATGTTGGCAGCAAAGTAAAGGAAAACAGCATTTGCAAGCATTAGAATGTAGTAAAAGAGCTCCAGCCCACAATCCATGCACCTCTAAGCTTTGCAAAATTAGTCATAAAGGTCTGAACTATTCTTAATGTTTTTGTAAACTAAATTAAATTACATTTTTTTAGTATTTTGTAACCTAGACGTGCATTTTCTTTTCAAAACAGAAATTAACTGATTTTACTATCTAATTTTCTCTGCTGATAAAATGTCTTATCAAGCATTGTTGTTGTTGTGAACCATAAGGCAAGAACAGGTTTTTGTTGTTGTTAGTTAAAAATCACTTTGTTTTAGAGAAATGATATTTTGAAAGTTAAGACCTGTGGGAAAAATAATAAAAGCCACTTTATTTAGCAAGTTTGAAAATTGTTGATGTAAACAAAGGGACTTTGGAGTATAAAATTTAGAGTTATAATTCTATTTCTGTTACTAAATATCTATGGTTTGGAATTTCACTTAAAATGCCTACTCCTCTGTTAGAGGAGATAATAGGAAAAGTCAACTTGAAAAATCTCTTTAAACTCTACTGTTCTGTCATTTTTCAATTTCTTTGATATTCCATTGTCTTTCTACACTCCAGTTCCTCTCTCTGACTCCAGGTAAAGGAGGGGGGAGGAGATCATTTGGAACATTTCTGCTCTTTTGCACATTTCAACAGGATGATTATCTTCACAAGATTCAACAAATGTCCATTTCCCATCCATTCAGATTCATTTATTAATATAGCAAATGTTTCTTCAGTACCTTCTAATTATCGTTTTATCTGCTAGATACCAGGAATGAGACAAAATGTATTCTTAAGGTGCTTATAGTCAAGTAGGAGAATCAAATGTGCATTTATAAGTTATAGCACTGGGTACTCTGTTGTAATTTGCAGGAATGGAAGCTTGTTCAGTGTTGATAAAAGCACAGGGGAAGAGCCGACAAACTACAGAGGAGATGTTTTGGGAATATTGGTCAAGGAGTAGTGTATAGCTGTCTGGAGTGTAATACTTGCCTAAAGTCCTATTGGCATTTTTTCCCCCTGAAGGAATATGAGATTCCTGAGTTGAATTTCCAACACCAACTTAATCTCCTGCTCTTACAGATTATCCACAGTAGACTTTCAAATATTTGTTTATTTTTGTCCTTTGCATTTCAATCATATTTATGACAGAATCTAGTCACAAATAAGAAAGAAAAATGAACTTGATTTTAAATTATGATAATTAGTTCTCGAGTTACTTCCTTGAAACTTGTGAAAAGTAATTTCAGATAATTTCTTTATGAAGAGAGTTGAAGTATTTTGAGAAAAAAGGAGCATGGTGTTGGGCATTCCAATCTGCTTTTGTTAACTCTTTTTTTTTTCTTTCTTACAATGATTCTTTGTATAAACTCTTATCCATTTCCTCCTCAAAACAAGAGCTTCAGTGTATATCAACTCTGACAAAAGTCCTGAAATTTCTGTAGATATCTGTGTTCTGGAATCTGTGTAGTATTCAGTCATTTGACTAAACCACATGTTGGGAGTCCATCCTGAACACTGTGCTAAGTTCTTTTAAACAGTGTCTATAAATACAAAATACAAAACAATGGCAACAGTAAAATACTATTTTACTTTTAAGAAACACTTAGATGTTAAGCATGGAGATGAAAGCCAAGTTTATTATGCAGTAGTCCTTGAAGAAATTATAATTTTTATAAAGATACTGTATCTTCATAAGTGTCAGTCCAACAAATTCAAATCTGGTGCATATTTATATTTGAGCCTTTTTTTTTTTTAAATTCCAAGCACTCTTCTTGGTGTTTCAAAAGGAAAAATGTTATTCTTTATCTGAAGATTATATTTGTTTTTACAATTAAACTCTGATTTCATGTAAAACTTTGAAATTTGACATCCAATCTCTAGTGTATGTTTAAACTTTATGGAATGTATCCTAGAATCTAGAGATGTCTTCTCACTTCATATTCTCCCTGAAGTCATCCAATTGCATGACTTCCGTTTCCATCTGTAAACAGATAACTTCCAAGTCTTTATCTCTAATACAGAACTGTATTTTTTAAAAAATCACTGCAATATGGATAACTGTCTACTTCACATCTTCACTTGTATGTCTAAGAGACACACAAAAGCTTGATTTATCAAAACATGAATTCCTGGTAACTACATGCAAATGCATACAAAGAAATATACACACCTGCATAAAAACATACACACACGTAAGAAATCTTCAGCTACAAGCTGAACGTTGTACAACAATATCCCTTTCATTAGTAAGTACGATGCCCATTAAAACATGGTGATTATAAAATAAATAAACATTTGAGGAAAATTGCAAAATTTAGAAAAGTAAAAAACCAATAATTTCACCTGCCATCCAGCAATCTAATACTTGTGGCATTTTTAGGGATATCCTTTAGTACATTCAATGTCAAACAACTCTTTCTTGGGCATTCACTCATAATCATGGCATTTTTTTATTCTTTAGATGCAGTATATTTCAAATTTTTCCAAATGTGTTAATTAAATTATGTGTTTTAATTTAATCTTTTTTTACATTTATGTATTTTTTTTCTTTTTTACTTTCTACATTTTCCTTAAAGTGTCTGATAACCTCTGTCTATAATTTCATACTTAAACACAAGATGAAGGAATGAATGAGTGTAATCTCCATTAATGGCTACTAGGCCATAAATTGCTTTTGATAAAATTTTAAAACGACAGTCTTTTCTCTGGGAAGATGCAGCCCTAGCCCATGGCTTGGGGATTATGGGATCCTTAAATTCTAGATTAATAAGGTGCCAACATTCACTTTAGCTGTTCCCCCCCTCTAAAAAATTTAGTTAAATATCCTTACTCAAGAAGCCTCTGAATTATTTCCTATGATGAAGACTTGAGTACCATCATTCTATACTTAGGAGTAAAGGGAAGTGGAAAAGTAAAGTAATTCATAAAAGAAACATTACTTTGTCTTTCATTTTCATCCACGTGTCTTCTATCTCCATGTGTGACACCTGTGGCCATCAGGATCTGGAGGCTCAGCAGGGTTCTATCTGTTCTATTCTATTTTGGAATGCACCTCCAAGAGTTGCTTTCTTCACTTTCCTTCATCTGTCACTTTTCCTTCCTAATTTCCATCTTCCATAAATGAATGAAATAACCTTTATTGATAATGTCTCTTTTCTGTTGATATTTCCATTCCTCTATTATCATTTTAATGAAGTTTTAGGAAAAAAGAGACGATAAAGCATTTTGCTCAAATCACTTCTTCAACCAGAAGCCCACTCAGCATTTAAAAATGTAGTCATAAGGGCATCTGGGTGGGTCAGTTGGTTAAGCATCCAACTCTTGATTTCTGCTCAGGTCATGATCTCATGGTTAGTGAGTTCAAGCCCCGCATCTGGCTCCACAATGGCAGTGCAGAGAATGCTTGGGATTCTCTCTGTCTCTCCTTCTCTCTGTGCCCCCCCACCACCAATTGTGCTCTCTCTCTCTAAAATAAATAAATTTAAACATAATTTTAATTAAAAAATAATAATGTAGTCATAAACATGTTTCCACAAATGAGCCATTCATAATTGTCTTAAGTGTAATATTTTTATTCACTTATTAAAGAGACATTGCATAACTACCATTTTTTATTTACTTTATTGACTAAATTTTAAAGAGTTTAAGGCTTTCCTTTGGTAACAGGATGATTTTACTTTCTTGGGATCCTCCCATGTTTGTTGATTAGAATCTTCTGAGTCTTTTAACAGGTTGTACACCGCCTCATTCTTAAATATTCAGAAATTAGTTATCTTTTCCTGCCATCTTCTGCCATTGTTTCTGTTACCTATCACTGTGTCAGCAAACCATCCTGCAACTTCAGCAATCATGTTATCATTTCTTGTGAGTCTGTGATTTGGCAAGAGCTCAGCTGAAAGCTTCTCCTAGACTCTTTTAGGGTTTCTCATGCACCTGCTCTTGAAGGTAGTCAGGCTGGTTTATCCAAAATGGGTTTACTTTTACTAGCATCTTGGTTTAGGGATAGCTCAAAAGCTGAAACCTTATTCAGTCTTGTGTAAGGGTCAAGTTTACATTTCTTTGCTTCATGGAAGCTGGCTTCAAAAATGAATGTTGCAAGAAGTCAGGCCCCAATTTGTAAACATGTAATAGATCTTTGTTTACATCTAGATTGCTATTGTCATGTCCCAGAGACCATGACAGTTAAATGACCAAGCCAGAATTAATGTAGGTGAGACTACATTAGGGCATAACTATTAGGAATGTGGTTCATCAGGGGTCATAATGGTTAACAGTCTACCCCAGCCATCTACTACCAACAAAGGTGTTCTTCTGATCATCTGACTATTTGAAGAAGAATTTATTACTAACTAATTTTCATCGCTCCATGATTTATGTTCAGGAGCAATGAATGAAACATCTTGATATAAAATAAATTAAAAAATAGACAAAAATAAATTCACTATTCTTCCTATGCTTCTTGTCTTTGCTGCTTCCTAGTAGTGAGCTCACTTCCCTCTTTTGTATTTATGCCCTTGTTGTGTTGAATTACTGCAAGCTAGATTTCATAGCAGATGCTATAGAACATAATCCCCATAGCCTGTCCCTACTCTATGCAACATTTATGTCAGCTATACTTTTGTATTTGTTTTACTTCTCCATGTTCCATGCTTTCCGCCTTATTCAGAGTGCCTAACCCTAATTAGTTATGGGAGTCCATTCATTCAGAGTTCTGTTTAGATTCTTCTTTATTTTGTAATATTTCCTTCGATTGATTGACCTGATAAGAAGTCATCGCTATCTTTTCTCGTCTTTGATCTACGATTCTAATATTTGTAACTCCGATAACTTTATCAACTGTCAGACTCTAAATAAATATATGTTGAAAATTGAAATCAAAGTGCAATGGCTGTATCTTATTTACATTCATAGAAGGTCACTGGGAAAATACCCTGTAAATACAGACTCTAAATTCATATTTATTGAATATCTATAGTAGTAATTATGGTTATTTAATTTTGAACACATATTGTGTCAGGTACTTTTCTAAGTGTTTTACATGTCTTAAGTCAGTTAATTCACTCTCTTTTTCTCTCTTTCTCACACACACATACAGACACACATAAAGAGGAAGTACTTTTTCTTATCCCAATTAAACATATAAGGTAAATCAAGTTAATAATATTTCATGAAGTCTCATTGTTAAGTCAAAATTGGGATGAGAATTTAAAGTCAGTTCTTCTGTAGTTAGAGCTCATGATCTCAGTCATCTTGTTCAACTGGATCATTATTAATTGGCTTGAGTTTCTCAAGGAAAATGTGTGTTTTTTTTTTAATAAAATTATGGGTTTGCAATTAATCTTTTCTCTCTTTTTTGTATCTATTAATGTTGCATAGAATCATAGAAACACAAAGATAAGACTTTACTGTTCACCTTGTATTACAGCCTCATTTTAAAGAAGAGGTAACATTAATGATTTACTCAAGAAAGATCCAAGACTTGAGCAGTGATAATCTAACTCCCTGACTAGCTTTTATATCTTACCACCCAGATTTAATATTACAAAGTCCCATTTATGTAGCAGTGATAAGTGTTGGGTAGAAGAAGAAAAATAATTTGAGAGTATTGGAACTAGTGGTTTGGAATAAGTTTAAAGAGGGAAAAAAAACATGCTCAGGAGAGTTTGTAGCAAGTTCAAAAGGTATATATATATATATTTTGGCACTCAGTGTCTTTTAAAAAATACAACAGTAACTAATTAGTGGCAATCGGAATGTTACAAAAACAAAAGCAACTGCAACAACAACAATAACAACAAAAAAATATATAGCACATTAGAAGTCAACTATATACATAGTGACAGATTTGAAAATGAAAACACATCCAAAAAGATCACATTCACTTTTGGGGATGAGTGTGTGGATGTAGAACACACCCCAAGTTCCTAGAATTTCAGAATTCATATATTTTTGATGATATTAGAACTCTGGAAATATGAAAGTGGTAGGAGAAAAAGCCTGTGGAAAATAGGCACCATATTAGAAAAGTAGTGAACAGATTGTCAGTAAAAAGAATTTTTCAGCCTTATCTGAGATTTTCTTTAATTGAGTTTTTTAAACCAAAATAAGGCTTAATTTTAATTAGAAAACTCCTCACAAACCATCCCATCTAATAAAAGCAAAATTTTATCATTGTTCTAAATGTCTCTGAGGATTTCCCCCCATTGTTAAAGGGATGTAATTATCCCCAATTTCCATCTTCGACTGACTTCCAAAATAAATCACAATAAGAAAATTCAATTGTTTTGCCACTGGAAAGTTCATGAAAGCAACTTACTAATTTCAGAACTCTCTTAATAGAAAAACATGAACAAATTTTATTTTTCATATATTTAACCTCCCCTTTTTCTTCATAAATGGTAACACTGAAATAGACTTTAGCTGAAAGACCCCCTAAGGGATTCAGAAATGACTTCTGGGAAATTTTAGTTATTATAACTTCTATTTAAAACCTCAACATAAAACACAGTTATTTTGTTGTTGTTGTTGTTGTTGAATAGAGTAATTCAGTAATTTCTTATTCTGCAAGCTACAAAGTAAAAGTACAGTAAGATTGCTTTTATTTTAAGATGCTCATTTTTCTTCCACTCAGTGTGTTTTTTTTTTTTTTGCCTTGAGAACATTGTGCAATAATGTGTTATTCTAAATCACCTGGTTTATTAAAAACAAAATTTCATGACTTACTTGGATTAGCCTATGTATTAATCAGGATCCAGTCAGTAAAGCAGAAATCAATCTAGTTTTTCAAAAAGTAGAGAAAAATGGGGGGGGGGGGATTTAATACAGGGAATTGGTTAAACAGACTTGGGTGAAACTGAGAAGACAAGCAAGAAACAGTGAGATGTTCCAGATAGTGTAAGGATAGGAAGCCATTGATTTGCAGAGTTGAGAGACAAAGATGGAGGTGCTGCTACTAAGACCGAGAAGCTGGGGCCATGGAGAGGGAGCTAGAATCTTAGCAGGTGACCTCTAGCCCAAGATAGAAGATGGAGACCATGCAGGGAGAAGCCAAGTGGGGAAGCCAGAGGAAGAGGGGAGATGCAGCCACTGCAAGGCATGCAGTCCATTTTGTGTGTTCATGTGGCTCAGCTGTGGTCTCCAGTTATTCAGTCAAATACTATTCTCCCTTCATGTGGTGAAGGAGTTTATACATGTTAATCACCTCTAAAATCGGTGGAATTTAAGTAAAGAATACTAATTTTGGGGTTTGTTTTTTTTTTGTTTGTTTTTTGAGAGAGAGAGAGAGTGAATGAACAAGGGTGAGGGCCAAAGGGAGAGACAGAGATCTTAAGAAAGCTCCATGCGTAGAGTGCAGCCTGACATAGAGCTCCATTACATGACCCTGGGATCATGACTTGAGAAAAGTCAGCTGCTCAGCTGACTGAGCTACCCAGGCACCCCGAGAATATTATCTGTGATAATCACAGTGGGCTTAATCCAATTAGTTGAAGGGCTTTAAGAGCAGAACTGAAGTTTACTAGAGTAAGAATAAAATTATACCTGTGCACTATCGTGTCAGCTCCTTCCCAAAGTCTAGCCTGCCTTCCTGACAGCCTACCTGTGGATTTTGGACTTGCCTGGTGAGCCCTCACAGTACAAGCCAATTCCTTTACATGTGTTATATATTTTTACTACTTAATTATCTTTCTGTAGTGGAACCCTGATTTTGTACATATTAATATCATTAATATTTATATAAATTAGTATGATAATTATAAACTCATATATGTTTCCTGAAAGTGAGTGTTTTTAGTTCAATGATCTTCTTTTTGCTTATTGGATACTTATTTCATAGAACGCAATCCTTGATACTCCATCTAAATATGTTTCTCTTTTTGTTGTCTCCAGCATTATTCTTTATGATTCTACCTTTGTCTTCTTTTCTAATTTTGGCTGTAATCATTCAAACACATTTTTATCACTGCTTTGTTCAAAACCTTTCAAATCTGCCCTATTATATTTAAAACAAAATTTAATACCCAACAAATGGCCCACAGGGCCCCCCATTACCTGGCCCTTTCCCCCTTCTGCAGCCACATCACTTGTTTTGCTTGCTCTCTTGTCTCTTGCTATCATTGTTTCAACTACTCCTGTGTTTTTCAATAACTTGTGCTACACCTACTTACGTGACTACCTCTTGATAATTCTCCAATTTTTTGTTCATATATTAGTTCATTAAAGAGGCTTTCCTGGAACTCCATCTTATTTATTTTTAAATGTTTGTTTATTTGTTTGTTTGTTATTTAGAGGCAGAGAGAGAATCCCAAGCAGTCTCCACACTGTCAGCTCAGAGCCCAATGTGGGTTTCCTTCTCACATACCACTGTGAGATCATGACCTGAGCCGAAATCAAGAATCAGACACCCAACCAACTGAGCCAGTCAGGCACCCCAACTCCATCTTATTAATATCCTCATATGATTTTATTCTTTCCTTCACAACCTCATCACTATTTTAATAGTTTACATTTTCAAGTGATTATCAGCTTTATATATGTCTCCTCAATGAGAAAACCTGCAGTGTGGGTAGAGGCCATATCTATTTTATTCATTCCTTTAAACTAGATTTCCTTAAAAATAAACCTTAAATAAAAAGTTTGTGTGCCAATAATCTTAAAAATAAAGAACAAACTGAGGGTTGCTAGAGGGGAGGTAGGCAGGTGGATGGGTTAAACATGTGATGGATATTAAGAAGGGCACTTGTTACAATGAACATTGGGTGTTATATATAAGTGATAGATGACTGAATTCTACTGAAACCAATATTACATCATATGTTAGCTAACTAGAATTTAAATTAAAATTTGAAAAAACAGAGTGAGTTCTTTGAGCAAGTGGAAAAGACAAGAGGGAATATAAAGGGAATGAGGAATGCCAACGAGGATAACAAACTTACCACCACTGTTTGTGACTAATGCTCAACCTGTAGGTATATTCTGAGGATCCCTAGAAAATGCTTATCAGAAATGTCCCCAGTGGAGATGAAAAAAAGAAGGGTGTATTTATTTCTTGGCTTTGTCATCATAGCACTAGTATTATAAGAATGCTTATGTGTGAATTTTAAATAGGCTCCTGTGGCATCCCATGATGCAGAAACAGGGAAGCCAGCAGAAAACAAGATGTTCTTGTTATGGTGCCAGAAGCAAGGTGCAGTTAAAATACAACTGTGCAAAGCTTACTGAAAGCTTACACTGAAATATTGGTCACAGGGGCGCCTGGGTGGCGCAGTCGGTTAAGCGTCCGACTTCAGCCAGGTCACGATCTCGCGGTCCGTGAGTTCGAGCCCCGCGTCAGGCTCTGGGCTGATGGCTCGGAGCCTGGAGCCTGTTTCCGATTCTGTGTCTCCCTCTCTCTCTGCCCCTCCCCCGTTCATGCTCTGTCTCTCTCTGTCCCAAAAATAAATAAAAAACGTTGAAAAAAAAATTAAAAAAAAAAAAAAAGAAAAGAAATATTGGTCACAGAAGTTGCTGGTATAATATATGTGGCTGAGAGGATATTAAGTGGTGCAAATGACATAAGATATATGTCTATATATGCTGTTTGTGCCACGAAATCATGTAGACCCTTTCAAATTAAATACAAACCATCACAAAACTATAATACATGTGAGTTAATGGAATAAGCTACAGAACACATCACTTCAGCTGATACCAAGATTTTAACTGATATTTCCATTTATCTCCTTTACCATACTCTATTTCTTTTATTCCTCAGCCAAAACATGGCTGGTCCATGCTACTTTCTGGATGGGATGACCCTAACTTTTACCCATAAGGAGTTTTTAATTAATTTGTCCTTACTTAATGTTTCCTTCAATAGCTGACTAACATTATGGAAGCTTGAAGAGATGCTCCAGTATGTATTGCAGGTTCCAGACATATTTCTCCCTTCCTCAATTGTATAGCTGCTATCTTAGTTCCCCATGATACCCTATGTCAATTTACCTTTCCCTTCAACCCCCACTGTATGAACTTTTTCTGTATTGGCCCACTGCATGAGAAACACAAAAGTGACCACAAGGCAGATAAAGCATGAAGTGGAAATACTTCTATGATCCCTAGTGAAAGCATTCCCCCCTTGAGAATCAAGATTTAAAATCCTTTGCAAAGGTTATCATTGTAAGGAGACAGACCTAAAACACAAGTAAGTCATTGGCAGTAAGAAGAGAAGAATCCTATGTCTGTCTTTGTTTCACATACTCATTCAGTTACAGAGAAAAGTTTTATATATCTCAGAAGAATCTGGAGGTGCAAGGTTTTTAAAACTCGTCTCAAGTTTCAAGTTCCTACCCTTGTCCTATCAAGTTCTTGATTTTGACACAGGAGATGATACATTGAGGCTGTATCTTCAGGTTCTACTGTTGCTCTTCCAACTTTATGTGAAAGCAGGCACTCATTTTTAGCACAGTCTGTCATAAGACTGTGTGAGAATAGAGGCTTTTTAAAGGCTGTCATAGAAGCTTTCTGGCTTTCTAGACATACCTTGAGTTACTTCCTTTATTAATTAAGTTAACTTAAATTTAAGCTAAATTTTAGTAATTTATCTTTAAACCACTTTATCAAGTTGTAAATGACATGTAAAAAAACTGTATGCATTTAATGAATACTGTTTGTTGACTTGGAGGATAGGTGTACACCTGTGAAACCATCACCACCATCAAGGACAAAGACATACCCATCACCTTCTAAAGTTTATTCCTGCCTCTAGTAGTTATAGTAGTAGTCGTAGTAGTGGTAGTAAAAACACTTAACAATAGATCTACACTCTTAGAAAAATTTAACTATACAATATAGTATCATTATCTATAGGCATATTTCTGTATAGTATATCTCCAGAACTTATTTATCTTATAACTGAAACTTCGGAACTTTTGGCCATCACCTGGAAGTCACTATTCTATTCTCTACTTCTATGACTCTGACTGTTTTAGATTCTACATATAGGTGAGCTCATACAATATTTATTTTTCTATGTTTAGCTTATTTCACTTAGCATAATACCCTCCAGGTCCATCCATGTTATTTCAAATAACAGGATTTCCTTCTTTTTAAAGACTTAATAATATTCCATTGCATGTATAATACATATACCACATTTTCCTTATCTACTTATCCATAGGTGGACATTTATGTTTCCATATTTTGGTTATTGTGAGTAGTGCTGCCCTGAACATGGGAGAATAGATTTCACTTTGAGGTACAGATTTAATTTCCATTGGATAAATAAAAATCATATGATCATTTCAATAGATGGAGAAAAAAGCATTTAACAAAATTCAACATCTGTTCATAATAAAAACCTGCAACCAATTAGGTTGAGAAGAAATGTATCTCAACATAAAGGCCATGTATGACAAGCTGAGATCTAAAATAGCTAACACCATACTCTACAGTGAAAAGTTGAAAGCTTTTCCTCTGAGATCTGGAATGAGACAAGGGATGCTGACTCTAGCCACCTAGTAATGGAAATTGTAGGCAGAGCAGTTAAGCAAGAAAAATAAATAAATAAAAGGCATATGGTCACCTCATATGAATTTTGGGGAACAGTTTAAGTTTCACTTATGATTTCCAGAGGCATAAGCAAGAAATGACTCAGATCAAGTTAGTTTTGTAAAATTAGATAAATTAAACTTTGCCTGTATGACTAAACTGGCTGTGTCTGATCATGGAGCTTTTTAAGCTGGTGTCAAATTTTTTTTTTTTAACAGTAACATCAAAAAAAATAATCCTGGGAATAAATTTAAATAAAGATATAAAAGATCTATACAATGAAAATTTTAAAACATAAATGAAAGAAATTGATAAAATATAAGTGAAAAGATACTTGTGCTCATGGATTGGAAGAATTAATATTGTTAATGTATCCATACTTCCCAAAGCAATCTATGGATTCAGTGTAATGGCTATCAAAATCCCAGTGACATTTTTTATAGAAATATAAAAAAAAACAGTCCTAAAATTTATGTGGAACCCCAAAAGACCCCAAGTAGTAAAGCAATCTTGATTAGGAAGAGCAAAGCTGGATGTATTGTACTTCCTGATTTCAAATTATATTACAAAGTTATAGTAATAAAAACAGTATGGTACTGGCATAAAACACATAGACCAATGGAACAGAATAGAGAGTCCAGAAATGAACCCGTGCATATAGAGTCAACTGCTCTTCATCAAGTATACCGAGAATACAAAATGGGGGAAAAGTATTCTCTTCAACAAGTAGTATTGGGAAAATTGGATATCTACATGCAAAAGAATTAAATTAGGCCCATATCTTATGTCATACCCCAAAATCAACTTCAATAAATTAAGGACTTAACTGTTAGACCTGAACCATAAAACTACTAGGAGGAAACATAAGGAAAAAGCTCCTTGACATTGGTCTTGAAAATAGTTGTTGTTGTTGTTGTTGTTGTTGTTGTTGTTGTTGAATTTGACACCAAAGCACACACAATGAAACGAAAAATAAACAAGTGGGATTAACAATCAACAGAGTGAACAAACCTCAGAATGGCAGAAAACATTTGCAAGCCATATATCTGAGAAGGGGTTAATATCCAATTAATACACAAAATACATAAAGAACTCTTACAACTTAAATAGCAAACACACACACACACACACACACACACACACACACACACCAAAAAGCAAAAACAAAAACAAATTATTTGAATTAAAAAATGGGCAAAGGACCCAAACAGACATTTATTCAAAGGAGATATATGTACAATAGACATATGAAAAGCTGCAAAGTTACTCAGCATCACTAACCATCAGGGAAATGCAAATCTAAACCACAATGATATATTACCTGGCACCTGTTAGGATGGTCATTATTAAAATAACAAAAGATAAGTGTTGGAGAAGGTAAAGGGAACAGCTGTGTGCTGCTGGTGATTGCAATTGGTACAGACATCATGGAAAACAGTATGGAGGTTCCTTGAGTTATTTTGATGGCTAGCCTAAGCCTGTTATTTTACATTTTTAAGGCTTCCAGAGAAGTTGACAAAAAGCATACAAGTATACACTCTTTATGTAACCCTTGTCCCTTCATTTTAAATGACATAGCTTCCTTGTAACTAAACACTTCATTTTCTCCCTGCAACTAATCTCAGTCGTTTTGGGTGAGGGTCATGATCATTTTGATGCCACAAGTGGATAGTGATCATATTTCTAAATTACCAAAGAAATAGAGACCTCATTCCCTGCTGCCAGCCAAGTGATCCAACTTCAAAATTCTATCTGAAGGTTACCAATTGCTTTAACCTAGGTAACCATGAAGGCAAAGATAAAGGCTTGAATGAGGATAGTTTGTTGGCAGTATTATTTCACAGAGTAGGTGACTGATACTGGCGATCTGGAAAGTTGAGGAAAAATTAATATAAAGCTTTAATATAAATTTGTTCACTCTTATGAAAGACTAGTACTCAATTCCATGGGACATTTCAGGATTTTCATGAATCTCAGAAACTATCAGTAGGAGATTAAAAAGGGATTTTTTTTCTTCTTTAGTATTGTCTCCATTGGTCAAAGGAGACCTTGTGTGCTTCAGCTTCTGTGTGCATCCAGGTTGCACACATACAAATGCCAAACAGCATCCCTTTTTTATTCCTACCTTAAAGCAACAGAGAAGCCCTTTGAAGGAAGGAAGAAGTACATGATGAAGTACACAAGATAAGGGTCTGTAATGTTTTAACTGTGTGAACCTCAAAAGCCTATGTGTAATGTATTTTTAAAACAGTGTTTTTTTTTTTTAACAGTATTTTAAACCAGGAAAAAATGAGCCTGGGAAGTAATCAAATTATAAATCACATACATTCCTGATGGTACGTCTTATTCTTAACACAAAAGAAGAAATCAAACATTTTCTGAATGAACAAATGAATGCATGTACACAATTAAGATATAGTTAGTAGCTATATGGTTTAAGATAGAGCTATTTATACAGTTTTTAGCTGAAGTAAATTTTGTGTATTGGTGACTACAGTTTTCTTTATGCCTATACATTGCTAACTTCATCTACTATTAGACAAAAGTAATATTATTATGGGATATCAATTAATAAATACATTTATATGTATCTAATATATATCCATTCATTTAGTTATATGGCTTGGAGAAGATACAAATCTCAAGCACTTTCTTCCAAGTACTTTTATTTACAGCTTTTTCTTATCTTCATATTATTTAAATTTTCTATCTCCAAATTTACAGAAGGGTTGCCAAGGAAACCAGAGATTATGGTAACATAGACGTTATTATTTATCTTAGGGAAAGAAAATATGTACTGTTCATATACTGAGCCTTTAGCTCCATGCTCTGTTAAAGATAACAGCTGGAAAACAACTGCAATAGTCTTCTCATATTTTTTTTCTCTTTGATATATTCTATATAATACAAATATATCTGGAGACTTGAAAGAGTGGATCCCCAGAATATCTAAGTATTAAAAACTGAATTGTTTGGAATTGGCCTTGTGAGACAGTAATTCATTCTTCAAGGACACAGGGCATTTTGGAATTGCCTGTGTTTTCAGGGGCATGTCACATTTTCTTTCTGAGATTCAGTTTCTTACCTAAAAAGTTAGGCTTTGTATGATAAGTATCTTTAGATCTTTGTTGTTGTTGTTGTTGTTGTTGTTGTTGTTGTTGTTAGAAAATGCAAGGAATCTCTTAATCCTCAAGGGTTCCAAATGTGCCAAGACACAATTTTTCTTTTAAGTGGCATTTCCCTCATCTCTCACATTCTGTTTATTTCACTTAGTTATCAGCCTGGATTTTGCTGAGGCATTGGTAGACATCCATATATGTTTGCAGGATTTTTTTTAAGTGGCTTTCAAAGCATGTTATTTTTCTTAACAAATACTGACTGGTCATTAAACTGCCACCATTCTTGAAGCAAGAATTCCTATTTCTTTTTTAGGGATTATTCCTCTTAACATTTAGTATAGCAAGTCTTCTGTTCATACAAACAAACAAATAAATTGCCCCATTTTCTTTTCACTAAGCATGTACTAAGTCAAATCCTAAATTTTTGTACTATCTTAGGCACTGAGGGATAGGTAAAGGACAAATTCTTCACTGAGAAGCTGTTTGATCCAGCACTTTTTCCTCCCTCATTTCTTCTCGTGTATTTTTTATGAGCATGTAAAGTTACACATCTGCTACAGATCAGAATTTGGCAATATCTTACAAAAATACATTTACATTAACATTTTGACATAGGAACCCTACTTCTAATAGGAATCTATTCAAAATATACACTCACAAAAATATAGAATGTCCAAATGTATTCACTTAGTTATTATTTATAAAAATAAGATATTGAAAATGACACAAGTATTATCAAACAGGTTGGACTGAATAAACTATAGTACATTTGCACAATGAAATGTAACACATACATAAAATAGAATGCATATATGAACTTATCTTATCTTTAAGATGTGTAATAAAGTGATGGAATCAAGGTATAGAACTTTGTAGACCGCATGTAGCATTTTGTGCAAGAGATAGGGATATATGTATATATGGATATATGTAAGATTCACAAACAAAAATGGTAGAAAGATTAAAAATAGTAAAAATGATTGCATTTAAAAGCAGGGAGGAAACAGGACAAGAATGATGAAAGTACTGGACGTGAGATTCTTGTGAAAGTACTTGTTATAGATTTTTTTCGATTACTTAATTTTCTTATTAAAAAATTATATAGAATACAAAGTGAGTCAATATTGAATATAGCATTCACATTGTCATACAGTGAGCATACCTATGTAACCAACATCCAATCTAGGAATAGAACAATAAAAATACTACAAAGTCTCCTAATCCCCACTATCAAGTGATGACCTTCCTTTGACTCTCTTTCTGTCTCCAAAGACTTCAAGGTCGCCTCTGTCTTCTTCTCTGTCAAGTGTGCTCTCTCTCTCTCTCTCTCTCTCTCTTTCTCTCTCCCCCTCTCTCTCTCTCTCTTTCAGCAGTGAGATATTTTTGAATTTTAAATGAAACCAAAGTGTCTATCCTTTTGGATCTGGATTTATTTCTGTCATCTCAATGGTTGTGAGATTATTCCATGTTGTATATAACAAAACTCTAAGCTTTTCATACTAGGTTTTAAATTATTGTAGATTTTTCTGTTGTATAACACAATTTATTCTAATTCAAGGATTAATCTAGGTGTGCCTGGGTGGCTCAGTCGGTTGAGCGACCAACTTCAGCTCAGGTCATGATCTCACGGCTTATGAGTTCGAGCCCCACATCGGGCTCTGTGCTGACAGCTCAGAGCCTGGAGCCTGCTTCGGATTCTGTGTCTCCCTCTCTCTCTGCCCCTCCCCGCTCATGCTCTGTCTCTCTTTTTGTCAAAAATAAATAAACATTAAAAAAAAAAAGAATTAATCTAATTCAAGGAAAAATTCTTGAAATTCTTCTTTAATGTTGCCAGATGTAGAATATCATGAGCACTGCCACTGTGAATATTCCTTACATGTACTTTCATTCACATATGTACACAATTATTTTAGCATTTCACCTAAGAGTAAAATTTCTATGTAATAGGGCTTGGATGCTTTCATCTTAAGTAGATAGTGCCAAACGGTTTTGCAATCTGATTGTTGTGGATTTACAACTACACCAGCAATGTATGAAAGTAGTTTGCTTTGCTCCTTATCTTTACTAACATGTGAGATTGATATTTCATTTTATTTTTTCACCTTATCTTTAATCAGTTATTGAAGATAACGGCACACAGAAAACAAAATGCACAGCCCTATGCAATATCATAAACTGAACAAGCTTCTGAACCCACTCTACAGGTCAAAATATCTAACATTAGCAGTAGCCCCAGAAGACCCTCATGTGCTGGGTTTATTAATGTCCCCCCAAAATCTGTGTTCATCTGGAATCTCAGAGTATGACCTTATTTGGAAATAAGGCCTGAAAAAGCTTATTATAATAATGAGGCCACACTGGATTAGGGTGACCCCTAATCCACCATCTGGCATCCTTATAAGGAGGAAAAACAAAGACACGTAGACACACACAGGGGAGAATGCCACATGAAGGTGAAGGCAGAGACCAGAGTGATGTGGCTACAAGTCAAGGTGACACCAACAGTCGACAGCAACCACCAGATGTCAAGAGCAAAACACAGAGTATACTCTGCCTCACCATCTTTAGGAAGAAACAACTCTGTTAATGCCTGGATTTCACACTTCCAGCCTCCTGAACCGTAGGGAAATAAATTTCTTTTGTTTTAAGCCACCCAGTTTGTGGTAATCTATTCAGGCAGCCCTAAGAAACTAACATGACCCTATCCTCCTCTCCAAATTTAACACTATATAGACTTTATATAAATGGAATCTTATTATTTGCATGATTTCTATCACAACATTTTGTGAGATTCATTTATACAATGTGTGCAAATTTATTGTGTCATATTTCATTGCTATACAAAATTCCATTATATGAATATGCCACAGTTTACTTATCATCCTATATTTCATAACCCTACTCTTCATTTTTTTTGGGCTGCAAATATTTTTCAGACCTGTTTTGGTTCCCATATGTTGCATTCAAGTCTTTTGGGCATATAGTTAAGATTCTGAGTTATGATAATCATATTTTTTACCTCATGATTCTGGGCCTAGGATTCAGCAATCTACTTTTGTCCTTTGTCAGCTGACTTCCTGTTAGTTTCTGTTGATAAGGGGAGCAAGATAGACACTAGAAGGAAGAACTTCTTGTTTGGCTTGCTTTCAACATAGAGCCAGCAATAATAACTCCTCAATCCAGAATATTTGATTGTCTGGAAGCCAACAGTTCTATAGCCTTGGTAGGTTTTAGAGTGTGTCTTCATTTTTATTCTTCAGTTTCATGTTTATCTTGATTAGTGTTAACATTTTATTTCTCTATATAAACTTTAGAATTATCTTTCCTATTTCTATGCACACAGGAAATCCATTTGATTGGGTTTGATTGAAAATATAGATGATTTTAGGAAGAATCTGCCTCTTCAATATTTTGAATTTTTAATTGGTGAACCTAGTATATTGATCATTTATATTGAGACACCGGATGTCTTTAGTATTCCTTTAGAAGAAATTAATTTTGGGACACCTGGTTGGCTCAGTCAGTTTAAGCGCCAGACACTTGATTTTGGCTCAGGTCATGATCTCATGGTTCGTGAGTTCAAGCCCCACATTGGGCTCTGAGCTGAAAGCGCAGAAAGCACAGGGCTTGTTTGGGATTCTCTTTCTCTCTATTCCTCCTACCACTTGTGCACTCTCTCTCTCTCTCAAAATAAATAGATAAAAACTTAAAAACAAAAGAAGAAATTAATTTTGATTAATTCTCTAAGTTGTTTTTTGTTTGTTTTGTCTGAAGAATATCTTTAAGTTTCTGTATTTTTTGATGACTATTTTTGCTGGATATGGAATTCTGTGTTGGCTGTGATTATAATTATTCTGAATTTGGGTTTTCATTGTTTCTACTGTTTAGTGAATCCTTTTGTCACCCTATAAAGTTAATATTTCATTTTCTCTAGCTGATGTTAAGATTCTTACATCTACTTGGTTTTTGCTTTTGTCTTTACAGGTTTATCATGTATAATGTGGTATCTAGGCATAGGTTTCTTTGTATTTGTCCTGCTTGTGTTTTGTAGTGCCTGTTGAATCTATTGCTTGGTGTTTCTTATAATTAATTGAATGTTGTAAAGTATTTTGTCTTCAAATATTTCTTCTCCGTTTTCCTTCTAATTTCTTATTAGGACTCTTATTAAAGGCATGACAGATCTTTGCAAAATATTTCCTGTGAATTTTGTTACCTTTTGATATTTTCTATCCTGTTTTCTCTCCCTACTTCTGTCTTTGAACCAATCTTCCAACTTCTGATTTGTCTTCAGCTCTACATACTGCTTAAAACATCCATTGAATGTGGATCCTGAGAAACTTAACATAAACCCATAGGGGAGGGGAAGGAAAAAAAAAAAAGAAGTTAGAGTGGGAGAGAGCCAAAGCATAAAAGACTCTTAAAAACTGAGAACAAACTGAGGGTTGATGGGGGGTGGGAGGGAGGGGAGGGTGGGTGATGGGCATTGAGGAGGGCACCTTTTGGGATGAGCACTGGGTGTTGTATGGAAACCAATTTGACAATAAATTTCATATATTGAAAAAAAATAAAAATTAAAAATAAATAAATAAATAAATAAATAAAAACATTAAAAAAAACAACAAAAAAATCCATTGAATTATGTATTTCAGTTATCATATCTTCCCACTTTAGAATTTTTTAATAGTACCTAATCTGTTCCAAAATCTGGACTTGTATTTATTTCTTTAAACATATTAATATTGTTGTGGCTCCTGGGTGGCTCAGTCAGTTAAGCATCCTACTCTTGACTTCGGCTCAGGTCATGATCTCACAGTGAGATCTCTCTCTCTCTCTCTCTCTCTCTCTCTCTCTCAAGAGATCTTTGTATTCTCTTTCTCTCCCTCTAAAACAAAAAATTAATACTGTTATTTTAAAGTCTTTTGTTCCTTTGTTTTTCTTTTATTGTTTTTGTTTCGTTTTTATTGTTTTGGGGTTTTGGTTTTTGTTTGTTTGTTTTACATTGTCAAGACCATTCCATGCCTGTGATTGTTTTATTGAGTGTTGGGCATTGTATGTGAAAAACTATAGCAATATTTTAAGACTCTGGATGAATTTATTTTACTACATGAAACATTTTGGGCACCACTGTAGCATATCAGAAATTCCAGATAATATTTTAAAATGTTTTTTTTTTTTTAATGTTTGCTTATTTTTGAAAGAGAGACAGAGACAGAGCATGAACGGGGGAGAATCCAAAGCAGGCTCCACACTCTGACCTGTCAGCAAAGAGCCTGCCAGACTCAGGGCTCGAACCCACAAACTGTGAGATAATGACCTGAGCCAAAGTTGGACACTCAACCAACTGAGCCACCCAGGAGCCCCCAGATAATATTAAACAAATAAATACTCAGGATTATTTGATTCTGGGTTTCAAATCCCCTGAGGATTGTTTTTTTGTCCTTTTTATGTCCATCTTAGGGTATCAATGTAGAATCTGGACTTATAGTTTATTCTTGTAATATTGAAATTATATTAACATTTATATAACCCAAATATTAAATAAAAAATAAAGCAATTACTAAAATTGAAAACTAATGAAAACAAATGAAATAACTTTTCATCAAGTCGGAGTCATAAACACAAAGAAAAGAAATATCATTTGACTATGCATTCTCCCTCATTTTAAGGAAAATTTTTCAAAAAACTTAAAATCATGGCTGTAATAAATATAAATAGTTTATGAAATTAATTAAATGAGAAAACTGAAAGATGTTATAACCAGTTCAAAGGTGAAACCAAAGAACTTCGTATTTATATTCAGTAAAGAACATTTAAGTCAATTTGTAAAAACTGATTTATTCATTAACCAATAATTACTTGCATTCCACTGCACACAAGTAATTTGTATTCATATGCACACAATTATTTTTATTGCTTTCAGTTTTGTATAAGTTAATTTCTATTTCTGTGGAGTTGTTAAACAGCCTAGTCAAAGATAAAGGTTCATGTCTCCATGGGATCAGATAATCCCAGGAGGCTCCAGCATACCATTGGAAGAAGAACCACTAATCCCTTGTGCCAATTCCAAATTCTTAATTTTTTCTCTAAAATTGTATCTGAGAAATAAAAAACAAAACAAAAAGCAAACAAAAAACTGAAAAGGAATTTAGATTTTGTTTTACAGTATTCTTATCATATAATAGTATTCTTATTAATAATATTCTTATTATAATATTATTATTTGGAAATATGTTGTAGAATACATCAAATAAAATTATAATTATATTTTTTAGGAACATTCTCAACATAAAAGAAAGTACAAAATAAATTAGTTGAATTTCTATAATCATACAGTTGAGTTAGAATTATTGATGTGATCTTCTAGTTTATATTTCTGTCTTTAAAATGTGCATTTATTTTATATACCCACATAATAGTCCTGGCAACCCTAGCACTCAGGCCATAATATAAATCAATTAATTTTTTAGGAAAAAAAAACAAGGACCTAGTAAACAAATAATTCATTTCAATGGGGCAGGAAATTAAAATACACACACACACACACACACACACACACACCACACCACACCATACCACCTGAGTGTGGCCCTGCCTTTAGACACAACTTAGTCAACTTCAATTCAATAAAAATAAAAAATAAAAAGTGAAGGAAATCTTTCTAGATTAACCAATATCTAAAATAAATTTATGATATAAAAGATATAATCATTTTGACAAGTGATTTCCTTTTTTGTACCAAAAAATAATGCTTTATAAAAATTCATGTGTTAGCTGTTGAGAGAATTTATATACTGACTGGAAATTCAGTATATAATTATTTTGATTTCTTAGATATAATAATAACATTTTACTTGTGTAATGAAATGGGTTTTTGAGCTGCATAATGTAATATTTATGATGAGATGTTAAAATGCCTTGAATTCACTTTAAAATATTCCAACCACAGAGAGGTGCTAGAAGGATAGATGAAACAGGCATGGTAAAATACTGACAGTTGTTGAAGCAGAGTGATAAGTACATGAGTGTTCATTGTTCTTCATTCTTTTTGGGAAAAGTCAAATGGAAGTAAATATGCATGTATTAATGACAATGCTCTCAAAGGGGAATGAGGAACATGTTTTAATTTGTTGTTTTCCCAGTGCATCATTCTGCATTTGGTAAAATGTACCCATTTTTTAAATATTGAGAGAAAAAAAAATGAAATTTGCAGAACCAAAGCCATTATTTTACTAAATATTGGCACGTTCTTATTCATAGTAGCATTATATTGTAACAAGATCAACAAATCAGTGACATATGGTACACGTGACGTGACGACATAGAGATGGTTACATCAATGGGAACTCTTTGCAAAACTGTTTCATAATGGGTGTTTGACTCAAGTATCTATGCATATTAAGTGAGTTGAAATAAAAAGCAAAATGAAATTTAGGGTTGCATTCCACTAAGGATCCCTTAAGCAAATTATGTGGAGACTATTCATTATGCATTTAAGATGAAAGAGAAAAATAAGAGATTTAATAACTTCCCCCAATAAAGAAGCGTGTCTTTTTTGTATCTGTAACCCCAGAGCTTGGAGGAGCTTTCAGTCTCAGATATAATCACCTAAAGATTTAAAAAAATAATGATATAAACCACAAGCCATGGGGGAGGGGAAGGAAAAAAAAAAAAAAAAAAGAGGCTAGAGTGGGAGAGAGCCAAAGCATAAGAGACTGTTAAAAACTGAGAACAGACTGAGGGTTGATGGGGGGTGGGAGGG
>NC_064810.1:49948324-49957945 GCF_023721935.1 Panthera uncia | reverse complement strand
GGGGGGTGGGAGTGAGGGGAGGGTGGGTGATGGGTATTGAGGAGGGCACCTTTTGGGATGAGCACTGGGTGTTGTATGGAAACCAATTTGACAATAAATTTCATATCTTAAAAAAAATAAACAATATATTGACATATATATAAAAAAAAAAGAAATCCATTTTATACTGTGACTCCACGAAAAAAAAAATAATAATGATAGCAAAATGATAATGATAACCAGAAACATATTAGGTCAATGAAATCAGAGTTTCTGTGGAGTTAATTTAGGCATTTTTTAAAAACCAATATTTGCTTCTTCTAAGATCCAAGACTGAAAACAACCAGTATAGAACTTGAAAGTCATTCAGTGTTGCGTAGCAAAGAAATGAATAGTAACAGCTACTGTTCTCATGAGTAGTGACATTATATGGAAAAATACGTGAATTGTATAAGCAAAGGTAAGAAGTTATAATCCACTTAGAAGATAAGTAAGAGGTAACAGTTCAGAACATTTAATGGTAATAATTATTTCATGCTCAAAATTAAATAAGTAAGAGACAGGGTATTTTATTTTTAAGTCATTAGTTTGAATTCAGTATTTAAAAAATAAAACTACTATGCCAAATGCTGATGATAAGTCAAATGAGATTGAAATTCCAAAAAGGGTCATTGAGCTAACCAATGAGATCATTCTATGTTTTAGCATGAAAAGTTTTTGCGGTTGTTGTGGTTTATTGGTTTGTTTGTTTTTTATATTGGTGAGAGATAGACAACAGACTATAGTGTAATGAAGAATGGTTAGAAGATGAAAAGTTGAATTTAGTATACTGTAAATGAGATAGAATAAACTGGTACCCTGATGGCATATTTGGATAGCAGATAAATTTTGTTCCCCTTACATGGTATTTTGTTTTTGTTGTTGTTTTATTGCCTTTGGTTATGGATACAGTCCCCAGATTCTCGGAATTCTTTCTGCTCTGTATTTTTAGATGTCTGGTCTCATTAACTAATTTGTTTTATCTGCCCAGAACCGCGAGGATTTTTTTGTGACCTAAGAATTGAGACCACTTGAATGAACATTACTCGATCATGAGCACTGATAACTAGGATCACATATGTCAATATGAGTTATCTCTTTTCAGAAAATGATTTCCCAGGAAGATAAGTCAATATACCAGTAAATAATCTCACTATTTGCTTTAGATAATTCTTACCCACCAATTATCTGGACAAAGAGTTTGCTAATATGTGTAAGGGAAGCGTTGGAAAATCTGAGTGGACTAATAATAATTCAAGGGGTAAAATATGTATACATCTACATATGTGTGTTTGTGTGTGTGTGTGTGTGTATGTGTATGTGTGTTGTCTGTGGTATCTAGCTATATTTTTATTTGTTTCCAAGATAGGTCTAGAAAAATAACAGCCACGGTTCATTTTCTAAAGCTAGTATATATATGTGACAAAATTATAAAAATAAATATGTAGACCTCTCATTTATAGAAACAAACGTATAAGATTTGGCCTTCATTGTAATTAAATAAATTAATAGATTATTTAATGTAAACTTACCTTGAATTTATGTTTATAATGAAATATAATATAATTAAAATTTTAGATATTTTCTAGACAAAGATCCATGGACTAGTTTCCAGCCTAGTTCTGTGCTACTTAGAATTCTTTTCACATGTTGTTATTTGGTCCAACATATTCAATTATTGGCGACTGGAGAAAGTAACCAGAAATTAATTAGAAGCAGATGGAGCTAAGCTTGGTAAAGTGAACTAGAATAATTGTGGTTAGCTATGAGGCTTCAGACCTCGGTAAAATGGAGATATTTTCTATCTTCCCTAATTATATAATGACGATAATGCCCAAACTTTTATACTAAACTCTTCTGAAAGCCATTCCTCATCAAAACAAACAAATGATAACTTAGTGTTGCTGCCAATATCCAACGTGATAGCAAAGCTATTTTTCTATCTTAAAACAAAATCCATATATGAGGTATTATTATGAAATTATTTTGGGGGCACCTGGGTGGCTCAGTTGGTTAAGCATCCAACTTCAGCCTAGGTCATGATCTCGCGGTCCATGAGTTCGAGCCCTGCGTCGGGCTCTGTGCTGACAGCTCAGAGCCTGGAGCCTGTTTCAGATTCTGTGTCTCCCTCTCTTTCTCTGCCCCTCACCCACTCATGCCCTCTCTCTCTTTCTTAAAAATAAATAAACTCTAAAAAATTTTTTTAAGAAATTATTTTCTGGCATGAGTAATTTGACCTTGAATCAAAATGTAGAAACCTAATTGTCCACTTAATATAGGCTACCAAAAGAAACCTTCAACAGAATGTTTTTGAACATTTATAATTGGTAGCAATTCTATCTTTTTCTAAAATTATAAAAACAAGTTTCTATGAAACAAATTCTCGCTAGCATATGGTCTATTAATATTCAGGAATGAAGAGGAGAATATGGGAAATGGATAAAAGAAAAGTTTAAGGGGCTGGGGTTACCAGGGGTGGATTGGCTATATCATATACAATGTAAGCTTTACTACGCATGTGAACCTAGCAAGACCAAAGTCAGTTTACTCCTGTGATAAGATTAGGGACAATAAGATATTACTGCATGTATATTTGTGAAATAATGCATGTTAAAAATACTTTAAAAATGATTATATGCTATACAACCATTAGGTGGTATTATGTAAATAGTGAATGTTTTATTAACAACTGTCAAAGAGTTGCATATTTAATCAATAAAATTATGACACATTAAATATGAAAACCTACATTATCAGCAAATGTGCTGACATTTGAAATTTACATATATATGTACATACATGTGTGTGTGTATATATATATATACATATGTGTGTATATATATATATACATATGTATATACACACATATGTATATATATATATATATGGTTTAAATTTTTTTCCATTAATAGTTATCTGCCAGGGTTAAACCAGAAAAAAAATCCAGTTTCTAAGGAAATAAATACCCTCAGATGATACTAATTACTAAACAAGGAGAAGAAAAATCCTAAAAGTGAAACAAACAAACAAATAAACACAACCTTTCTTTCATGTCCCAAAGTGAATAGCAGAGAATTCTTATTTAAAGAAGCATATTCTCAGAAGAAAGAAGTTCCATAGCCTTCTTATTCTGATTCTTAAATGTTGCAACTTTTATCAGGAGAATATAAGATTGATGAATGCTTTTATAGTTTGTTATTGATTTTGGTCATTTCAGTGCCCACTAAAGTAAGATGCATTTTGACTGTTATTTCCACTAAGCCATCCTGGGTCATGTAAATGAAATAAGCAGGCTGCCCTGTATTTGCACTCTAGAAATACAGGAATGGGTAATGGGAATAATGAATATTCCTTTCTGTTTTGCGCACATTTAAGTCTATCTGAAGTGCTCCAAATACCTCATATGTCTGTTGCATGAACCAAGAAACTTTAAAATATTAGAACTTATATTCTATGCAGAATGCTATTTTTATTAATATTAGAGACTGATAACCACATATCCTGAAATACCAGTTTCAGTAGCTAACAGTTCTTTAGCATTACCTACAAAAGCTAATTTTAAAAGCCTGTCATGGGGCACCTGGATGGCTCAGTCAGTTAAGCATCTGACTTTTGATTTGGGCTCAGGTCATGATCCCAGGGTGATGGGACTGAGCCCTGTGTTGGGCTCCATGCTGAGAGTGGAGCCTTCTTAAGATTGTCTCTCTCTCCCTCGGCTCTTTTCCCACACTTGCACTCTCAGTCTCTCCTTCTAATAAATACATAAATAAATAAATAAATAGCCTCTTGTAAGGTGTATTTTTTTTAATAGGGAGAGATTCAGCAATAGCCAAATAATTTAATGGGGAAAGACTGCGTATTGAGAAGTTTTAAATTCCCATCAGCAAGATCTTAGAATAGAATTAATTATTAGATACATATATATAATTTCAAATTGATAAAAATGGACATTTGGGGCAAAAATGGTCAAATTTTTATCTCTTTATAGATAAAGACAGATAGATTTGTTGAAAAAGTATATTCAGGAAATCCATTCTTCTGTAATGTTTTGGCCAGATTCTATAAATCTCCTTATTTAAATAAATTTCAAACTAATCTACTCTTCCAAATAGGACTGACATGGTAACTTTTCCTTTAGACTCAAGGGCTAAATATAGTTGTATCAAGTTCCAAATGATTAATTAATGAGTTTAAATAGTGCATTTCCTTCTGATAGAAAATCCTTCCTCAGGATTCCCATCTTATCTCTTTTTTCTCATCTCCTTGTATAAGCTTAAATCTCTCTTCATCTTTTTAACTCTTAGAGAAGTCTACTTTCTAGAATAATAACCCAGGTTTGAAATACTTGGCTGTCTTTATCTACCTAACCACCTTATCCCACGTGCTATGAAGATTGCCTAGAAAGATCAGAGGATGATTTATCAACGGTTTCTGCATCTCAAGTCACTAGTCTGTATTTCACACTCCTCCCGTGTAGTTACATAACACTTAGAACTTCAGTCATAGTATACTTATACACTACATAGATTAGAAATTTTCTTATAGCACGTACAGCTAATGGCTTTTATTCTACAGGTTCTTATTTCCTGTTCATGATAATTGCTATTATCTCTGTGATTACAGGTTCCTTAAAAGCTGGCACAATGTCTATTCTACTTCAGCTGGTATAGTAAAACTAGCACAATAATATGTAAATTAGAAGGGCTCACTATGTGATATTAACACATAATATTCACTTACTTGAAATTTCAGGATGACTTAATTTGATTTTGATATAACAATTTCCATTATTTTTGAGTAATCATTTGTGTAGGATTTACCATAGATTTAAATATCTTGATTTTTTCTGTGGAAAACAAAATTGGTTTCTTTGATTGGAATCATTCAGAAATGCACAACTTGTCCATGTTGTATAGTATGTTGTTTACTAAGTTTCACATACTTTCAGAATGAAGTGGTCAAAAGGAGGCATAAAGGCTACCAGGTGAAATAAACAGGCAAAGCCATGAGGCAGTAATACCAGAGGGTATTAATTAATACGTATGAAGGTGGATGCTTGGAGGTAGGAAATCAAGCCCTGACGGTAATACTGGGGTGAGTTGAGAAGCAGGCAGCTGATACCAGGAGAAGCTTAAGGATATCACTTAAGAGAAAATTCCAGTTTTGAACAATATTTGTTTTTATGGTAGATTTCAAGTACACATTGCATTCAGCTACTATATATGGATTCCATATAAAGCTCAATTTGCATGATTTTTTTTCTCATTTAATAACCTGTGGTACTTTATATCACTTACTTGTGAAGTTCCTTGATAGACATGTACTAACTTCAAGTTCAAACATTAATTTTCTCTTCTCATTTTTTTCTGTAAATCCCTGTGATACTTTCTCATCACATTAGAACTGGGCCTTAAACCAAGAAATCATCAACAGAACCAAGCTGGGAGAAAGTACAGCAAAAGCTGAGCTTGTCACTTACTGCTGGAAGTATGTGAGTGTAGAGGAAATGACATAAGAGTAAACATCTCTACTAGTTTAAGTACATTTTTTAAGTTTATTTATTTTTGAGAGAGAGAGACAGAGTGTGAGCAGGGGAGGGGCAGAGAGAGAGGGAGACACAGGATCTGAAGCAGGCTCCAGGCTCTGAGCTGCCAGCACAGAACCTGATGCAGGGCTCAAACTCATGAACCCCAAGATCATGACCTGAGTGAAATAAGATGCTTAACTAAGCCACCCAGGTGCCCTTTAAGGACATTTTTCTTAAAAGAAAACATTGAACCCTGCTTTAATGATCAAACTGCCCTCCCCTCCATGATAGCCAAAAATTTCATTAAAGTCACCATTTTAGTGTTCATATTTTAGCTAAGTTTTAAGTATGTTATATATGATAACTATTTTCGTCCTTACAACAAACCTAGGTCGGTGTTAACGACCCCAGTGTTCTTTGACTCTCATGGAAAGAAACAGACATGGAAGCCAAGGATTATACTGACAGTGTTTACTGCAAGCTCATGCCCAGGATTGAGGGAGACAGCCTTAGTAAGAGAGAGGCCAGGCTGTTCCCTGAACTGTGGCAAGAGAATGTTTTTGAAAGGGCAGAAGCAGGAAAGGAGTTATGTCTAAGTATGGAGGGACGGGGAAAGACAGGATGTTTGGCACACAGAAACAGTTGACAGGATATATTTCTTCAAACACATATGTTTTACTTGCATGTCTCCACCTCTGGGCATGAGTTGTAGCATAATAATATGGGAAAAGTAGGTAAAAGATCAAGAATTGAGTTCATGGCAGCTCTGACTGGTTTGGTCTGATCTTTGTGGAGAAACCAGTTGTAAGTTGGGCAGTGGTTTTTGTTTCAATTGTGGTTTCTGGCTTCCTGATTACATGCAACACCAGCAAGGTGGGCTAGAGAAATGGCTTATATGAGGGCACCTGAGGTTTTCAGCAAGTTACTGGCCTGTAAAAGAAGTACCTCAGAAAAGAAAACTACAAAGGGGCAGGCAGATATTCAAAGACCTTTCATTTTGAAACTGACTCAAATTGTAAAGAGACCAGGGCCAGGGGCAACCTCATCCCCCCAGTTATGCCCACCACCCTCCCTCCCTGCCAGAAAGGCACCTCAGAATCCTCATCTCCTCAGCCATTGATTTTTACTTCCCTTTAACAGATGAGGAAACTGAGATACAAGGAGTAAAGTTGCCTGAGATCACATAAATAAGGTGCCAAAGCCAAGATTCAAACCTAAGCAGTCTTGTTCTGAGAGCCCATGTTCTCACCAACTACTCCATATCATCTGATAAAGTTCTTACATATCATTCATAATGACATTATGTAATTATATTTGTATGATGCTTTAGGATCGAAACTGAAAGTTATCAAATGTGAAAATCTGTATATTCAATTTACTTATTTACTCATCAGTCATTTTAAATAATCTGCTTTTCATTAGCCATTTGCTATACCCTGGAAATGCAAGAATGAAACCACCTATTTCCTATACTGTTTCTATTTTTATTCATATATTTTCTTTTCTTAAGTCTATAGGTATAGAAAAAAAAGTGGATAGCATTTTCCACTGTTCATACTGGATACTGGAAACAGAATTTTGCAGAAAGAACTTTTTTCTTTAGAAGTTTATTTTAGTTTATATCACAGAAGGGGCAATCACAACGTAGGAAACATTTCTGCTTAGGTTAAAATTGAGAACAGAGACAAAGTGTCAGGGAATTGGAGGATAGATTTTATAGTTTTCATAAGAAAGTATAGCATACATAGCTGAGTAAAGTCTCCAAGATAAATTGTGCAAGTGGACCATTTTTATCCCACCTTGTGAACTATAACTGTAAGGCTCCTCTGCTCGGGCAGTGGATCCAGGCATCTTCCCAAACAATGAACATTTCTCCTAAACTGGGTCTCCATAAACAATTCCTGGGTTACTTTGACCAGGGAGGGAGGCAGCCTCCATGGTGCTTGAACAATCACAAAAATTTCATGGTTTGACTTTAAATACGATTTTCTGGCATCACTAGGTAAAATCTAAGGGGTTGTGTGTGCTTGCTTCCACACAAACAAGCAAGCACACACAACCCCTTAGATTTTCCTAGTACTAGTTTCCTAAACTAGTACTAAAATTAGATTCTAAGATACGAGTTTTCAGAAAGGCATCATTAAGATATTAAAGGAATAATAATAAGAATGATTCTTTTCCTAAACTGAAATTAGAAGTTTTTTTTTTTATTATTTAAAAGGTAGAAAAGTATAAAGAAATGAAATTTTGACAGACTTTGAAAACCTCAATAAGTCAGGATTACTTCCATTTGAGATAAGAGAAGAAAATAACTCAGAAAATGGAAAAAAAAGATACTGAATTGATAACTTTTATTGCATAATGAAATAATAATGGGTAATGAATGATGATTTCTAGTACTTTAAAAACTTATACCATGAATCATGCATTGTAATTTGACTTTTATTGTTAAACTATTACTGTATACTGTGAAATGATTGGACTGAGCCCACCTCTTACAAATTGAAGGAAAAGACTAATTAAGAGAAGGAATACACTAAGTAAGTTATGATAATTATATTAGGAGAAAACAGTATACTAGCCCCTAAAATTGACTATTTAAAATTTGTTTTATGCTGTTTGAAAATTACTTTTATCTATTAATTTCTAAAAATATGGAGGGACATTAAGTTTACCTTTGGCTAAATTGCTATTGAAATTAAGCATGTTTTACACTTTTTAATTTCACAATTGTCCTATCGTGAAATTATCTTATTAATTCATATTAACTTCCTGTTAACCCAATTTAAATGTTTCACTAGGTTCATTTATAGGATATTTTGAACCCAGTTTTTTAGTTTTAAACTTAAACCCAAATTTCTAAACTCCTGAATTCTATAATAGAATACATGAACTGAGAGTTTAACATATATACATTTACCGGGAAGTAATTTTCTTATGCTGAAATCCATTTTAAAATATCATTAGTTAAAAACTGGGTCTCTTCTAAATTCAAAATGATTAATTTAATTATCTTCAAAGTAGAAAATGATTGTGACATTTCTAATTGAGGAAGAGTTTAAGAATTAACATTTGGGGTGCTATTAGAAAATTTTTACTTGTGTTTTTGAATGGGAACAGATTTCTAATGCATTATTTGCGCAGCCGACTGTAACCATTCCTTCTGTGCTTGCTTAGTTCTTTTTCATCAATGCTCACAGAGCTCATTTTTCAAAATACATATTATTTTTCCCAATAAGTCAAGCAAGCTCTATGGGAGCATATTACATCCTTTCATGTAGAAATAGTACAGGGAAACAATATTTAAAACTTACTGAGTGGAACTGATAAACTCTCATCATTGCTGTAGATTTATAATTACTGAGTTATGGTTGTTTTCTAAACCATGTGTTCTCTTATCCAAATACCATAGATTGTTTCAAACTCACATCTTTCATTTTCTTTTGCTTGCTGTGACAAGAGCTGGTTATCCTCAAGGAAAAAAAAAATAGTAAGTGGTAACGATTCTTGACATAGAGAAGGTGATGAAAATATATGGAAAAATAACAGATTTTAAATTTCCAAGTTATCTTAATTTTTTTTCATAATTTAAGAGCATTCTAACACAAGTCCTATGATTGGATCCAGCTGGTATAACAGACCCAAAAACTCCACAGGGAGTCCAATGATTCATCTATCCAGTGGGTCCAAACTTGGTTCCCTCTTTCAGTCATGATCTAAACCCTTTCCATCATGAGATATTAATGGCACTGTGCTGTGTGTTTCTCATCCTGACCATCTCAGTTTCAAGCTTTTTTTTTACATTAGCTACTAGAAGGAGTGACTTCACTATAAGGAGGAAAGAAGGTTTGAAAGGAATTGGTGTTAGGTAAAATCAGACCTCAGCAGGATGTAAACAGCAGTTTTGATTATCTCAGAGCTTTGTTATATACTATTACCATCACTGGACTTATTGTTCAGGAGATATTTAATAAATAAAGTTTAATGTAACTGTTTGGATGTGAATAAAGCACCAGAAATACGGCAATATCTTTCTTTCTTTCTTTCTTTCTTTCTTTCTTTCTTTCTTTCTTTCT
>NC_064810.1:49896163-49948314 GCF_023721935.1 Panthera uncia | reverse complement strand
TCTTTCTTTCTTTCTTTCTTTCTTTCTTTCTTTCTTTCTTTCTTTCTTTCTTTCTTTTTCTTAGCAGGAACTACATAGCTCTTTGCTGATACACCTTGGGGCCCCATCGGTATGAACTCCAGGATAATTATTTTTTCTGTCAAGATTTCTGATGAAGCTATTCTTCTGTACTTACAAGTTTTATTTTGCATAGAAAGGTGGTTATTAGGATAAGCTCTTAGTATTTTAAATGAAGACCATGAATGTGTTTTTTGGCATAATTCCTTGCTTCCAAAGTACAGCCAAATAAAGAGATCAGAGACCTCATAATTAGCAATTTCCTTGAGTAACCACATAAGAAAAAATAAAATTTCCATGGAAATAATATACACAATTTGTTTTGTCACACAATTCTTATTTTTCTGTTGCATTAACATAAATGTTTACATCAGATATGCCATTTTTTGTCAGTGGTCCAACTATCTAGTAGATATTAACCCTGTCTAGTCAGTAATACCCGATTGTGTTTAGTCAAAATTGTGGATGACAAATGGAAAGTCTGTTTCAGAACATACAGTAAAATTGGGGAGTTTGCAGTTCTAATCTATAAACATCTCCATTTATTTTATTTATTAGAATTTCTATGAAATTGTGGGTTAATATTTTACTTTTAAGCTAATCTTGAGGGTCTCAATGGTATTCAATGTAAGTCAATACAAAAGGGCAGATGGAAATAGTATTTGTGGCTCTGAGTGATATTATAAATAGAAGCGTAGAGAAGAATATGGAAAGACAAAGCTTCATTCCAAAGTGTAAAATTAGGTTGTTTATTTGAGATTTTTTCTTGCTACTTGAGATAGGCCTATGTTGCTGTAAACTTTTCCCTTAGAACAGATTTTGCTGCATCCCAAAGGTTTTGGACTGTTGTGTTTTCATTTTCATTTCTCTTTATGGATTTTTTTTTACTTCCTTTTTGATTTCTTCACTGACCCATTCATTGTTTAGTAGCATGTTATTTAGTCTCCATTTATTTGTGTTCTTGCCAGATTTTTTCTTGTATTTGATTTCTTGTTTCAAGCATCGTGTGTCAGAAAAGATACAAGGTATGATTTGAGTTTTTTTGAATTTGTTGAGACTTGTTTTGTGGCATAATACATGATCTGGAGAATGTTCCATGGGTACTTGAGAAGAATGTGGATTCTGCTGTTTTAGGGAGGAATGTTCTGAATATAGCTGTCAGATCCATCTCATCCAATGTGTCATTTAAAGCCACTGGTTTTCTTGTTGATTTTGTTTGATCTATCCATTGATATAAGTGGGGTGTTAAAGTCCCATACTATTATTGTGTTAGTATCAATTACTCCCTTTATGTTTGTTATTAACTCTCTTATGTTTTTGGATGCTTTCATGTTGGATGCATAAGTATTTACAATTGTTGTATTTACTTGTTGGATTGTTCTCTTTATGATTATATAGTGTCCTTCTTTGTCTCTTGTTAAAGTTTGTATTTTCAAGTCTATTTCCTCTGATATAAGTATGCTGTCCCAGCTTATTTTTTACCCCATTTTCATGATAAGTACTTTTCCATTCCTTCACTTTTAATCTGCATGTGTGTAAAGACTGAAATGAATCTCTTGTAGGAGGCACATAGAAGGGTCTTGGTTTTTTATCCATTCCATCATCCTGTTTTTTTACTGGAGCATATTTTCCATTTACATTCAAAGTAATTATTGATAGATATGTACTTATTGCCATTTTTTTCTTGTTTTATGGTTGTTTTTGTAGTTCTTCTCTGTTCCTTTTTTCTCTTGCTCCCTTCCCTCACAGTTTGCTGGCTTTATTTAGTGATATACTTGGATTCCTTTCTCCCTAATATTTGCAAATCTATTACCAGTTTTTGATTTGTGGTTACCACTAAGTTTATATATAACATTTGATGCATCTAGTAGTCTATATATGTTGATAGTCACTTAACTTGAACCCATTCTAAAAGCACTAAATTTTTACTCTTCTCCCCCTGCCCATGTTTTAGATATACTACATACACTACATCCTTTTATTTTATGAATCTTTTGACTTATTTTTATAGATATACTTAATTTTAATGCTTTTATGCTCCTATTTTTCTTCTGCTTATTGTCTTTCCTTTCCACTCAAAGAGTTTCCTTAACATTTCTTGAAGGGCTAGTTTAGTGGTCATGAATTATTTTGTCTGGGAAACTCTGTCCTATTCTAAATGATAGCCTTTTTGGATAGAGTGTTCTTAGCTGCAGGTTGAGTCTTTCTTTCTTTCTTTCTTTCTTTCTTTCTTTCTTTCTCTTTCTGTCTTTCTGTCTTTTCTTTTATTTCTTTCTTTCTTTTTTTTTTTTTCTTTTCTTTCAGCACTTTGAAAAATCATGCCACTCCCTTCTGGCCTGCAAAGTTTCTGCTGAAAAATTAATTGATAATCTTATGGTGTTTCTCTTATATATAACTATTTTGTTTTCTCTTGATGCTTTTAAAATTCTCTCTTTATCACTACTTTTGCCATTTTAAGTACTGTGTCTTGATTTGGACCGCCTTGGGTTCATTTTTGGTGGGGACTCTCTGTGCCTCCTTGTTTTGGTTTCTGTTTCCTTCCCCAGATTCAGGAAATTTTTAGCTATTATTTCTTCAAGTAAATTTTCTGTTCTCTTTTCTCTCTCTTCTCCTTCTGGTATCCCTATAATGTGACTGTTAATATGCTTGAGGGTGTTGCTAAAGTTCCTGAATCTATTTTCTTTGTTATTCTTTTTTCTCTCTCCTACTCAGCTTGATTGTTTTCCATTACTCTGTCATCCAGGTTGCTGATCTGTTCTTCTTCTTCCCCTAGTCTTCTATCTATACTGTTAGTGTATTTTTAACTTTAGTTATTGTGTTCTTCATCTCTTATTGGTTTTTTTTTTATGTTTTCTATCTCTTTGTCGAGTGTCCCATTGAGGTCCTCCACACTTTTCTCATGTCCAGTGAATATATTTGTGACCATTACTTTAAATTCTGTATCATGCATATTACCAATCTCCATTTCATTTAGCTCTCTTGCTGTGATTTTGTTATGTTCTTTCATTTGGGACATATTCCTCTGTCTCTTCATTTTGTCTAACTCTGTGTCTATATCTATGTGTTTGGAAAGTCAGCTATGTTTCCTGCTTTTGAAAGTAGTGGTCTCAGAAGAAAAGGTCCTGTGGTACCCTGCAGTGCAGTGTCTCCTGTTCACCAGAACCTGGCACTTTAGGTGTCTCCTATGTGTGTTATGTGTGCCCAGTTGTTGTGGCTGAGCCATGTTTGTCTTCAGTTCAGTTGTCTGCATTGGCTTTCCTTGTCTGTTGTTGGCAGGGCTTGGTCCCTATGTTGTTAGTAAGCCAGTCTGTGGCCACCTAGGTCTTGAATTGAGTCAGATCAGGTGTTTGCCAGAGCTGTGGTAGCAAACCTCAAGATGCTTTCCTTGTGTTGTCCTCTGAGAAGCTTTTTGTGGGTGGGACCTAAATTCAGACCAGATGTCTGCCCCCAGCCCACTGCTGAGGCTCCAGTTAGACTGGTATGTGTGGTTATTTTATCCTTTCCCTTGGGAAGGAGTCACTTTGGAGTGGTGCTGGCCCCTGTCTGGGCTGCTTACAAACTGCCAGACATTTGGCACCACTTTAGATGGGCTCTGGTCAAGGAAGTATTGTAAGGGTCAGGTCTGTAGGAGAACATGGGGGCAGGGTGCACTGTGCCACCAAGGTCCATACTGGTTCACTATAGGAGGGACCCTGCACCTACTTGGGAAAATTCCTGCTGAGGCAGCCTTCTTGATTCAGGCAGACTGGCAGAAGCCTGTGGGGACAGGATTCACTGTTAGCAAGCTAGAGGGAGAGTGCTCACATTGCACTGGTTCCCACAAGTGTCCTTTTATCCTTGGAGAAGTCTCCCACAGATCCCTGCCCCTTCAGCACAGGCTCTGATATAAGTAAATCAATTTCCTTCCCATATACACAGTCATTTCTCAAACCACTTTATCTATGCTTTAGCTCAGTGGGATTGTTTGTTGTACTGTTCCTGAAAGGTGGGAACTCAGTTTCCTATCACCTTCTAGCTCTTCCACAGCCAAGCCTGCTGATTTTTAAAGTTCCAAGTGCTAAGCCCCACTGACTGTAAGAATTCCTGAAGCCAGTCCACTCTGGTTTTCAAAGCCAAATGTTATGAATATTTATCTTCCTAGTGGGGGGTCCCTAGTGCCTAGGGTGCCTAGCATGTCTGCTCCTCTCTCCTCTCTGTGCCTGCCACATTGCTCTCTCCTGCAGACAGTCCTGGGGGTTTGTTTGGCTCCGCACTATGTGTCTGCCCCTTCTATCCTCTTTGATATAGCCTCTTTTCCACATGTAGCTGTGAAGAATCTGTTCTGCCAGGCTTCATATCATTTCTGGATTATTTACACTGATATGGGTGTTATCCAACTGTATCCATAGGATGAGGTGAGTCAAGGATCCTTCTAGTCTGCCATTTTCCTTGGAAGTCTATTATTTAAATTCTTGATGAAAATTACAGAATTGTTTTATAAGTAAAAATAATCTTATTTTTTATATATTCATTAAGCCTGACATCTAAAAATGTAACTGATTGATTGCTAGTAATAAATAAACTAGACAATCTATAGATTCATTGTCTAACTGATGCTTGCAATATCCTTCTGAGACAGTTATGTTCAGTTATTACTCCTCCTATCACAGATTTAGGAAAGACACTCAAGTTAGGACAGTTATAAAATGCTATGTAAAAGCATAATGATGTATATTGCTAAAGTATACCTGGTAACATATATTTTAATTTTTTCTTGTCAACAATAAAAAAATTTAAAAGATTGTGCATATTTGCCAATAAATGCATAGTCTGTAATCAAGGTCAGAGTATTTCTCTTCAATCTTAGTTCAAGAGTTGGAAAATTATTCTGTTAATATCAGAGGGAAAAAAAAGCATACAACTCTCAGAATAAGACTGACAATTATATCAGAAGCTCATCAGATTGAAACAAGTCATCATTAAAGTTTCAATTACTAATGGGTGGAGAAGACAAAATCCAATGTATTGTTTCAAGATTCATTATAGGAAATTGGATTTTTTTCAATAACTGCTTCTCTGAATGCTTATGTGGAAACGGTAGAAGATTTATAGATTTCAAAAACTATCATTAAAAAGAACAGGCAGGGAAGAGATCATGCCTATATCCACATGTACAACTAACTTGAATGCTTTGACTGAATTGTTCTTGTCCTATTTGTTGTCACTTTGCTGGTCAAAGTTTGCAAAGATAACGATCAAACAACTATTTATCTCCTAAGTACATTGCATGTATCAATGCTAAGTTGTCTCTAGCTGGTTTCTTGGCTGTGCTATTTGATTTGAATAGCCAAGCTTCATGTGTTTTACTGACAAAGACAATAATTTTTTACTAAATTATCATTTTAAAATAAAAATATGTCTATTCAAATAAAAATTATATTATAATTTACAGAATGTATTTTCACACATTTATGTAGTAAATGGTCAGCTGTTATGCTTGACCATGGATAAACAAATTTAACATGGTCTCTACCCTCAGAGGGTTTTCATTTGGTGTTTGAGAAAGAGTAAAACTAGATTAAAAACTAATTTTTTTAAAAAACAAATTTAATTTCATATAACTACTATAATGTAAAACAGTGTCAGAAATTAAGAATGTCTTGCTATCTAAGTTAGTTAGGGTACTAGGCAAGTACTCACTGAATGGCGAATTAAGCCAAAAAACTGAAGGATGAGAACAAACTTTTCATACAATAAGGGAGGTGCATAGCATTTTTCATGTGTTGGATTTGTGGAAATTTAAGACATAGAATAAAAGTGTGTTCTTGTTTTATATTTAACACTGATAACTCAGTAGACAAAACTGTTTTTATTAAACCAACAATATTAAATGAGACTGCCTAAGATTTACATAAATTATATGAAATTGAATTCTTAAAATACTTGGGTTAATTTCTATAAGATATTGAAAGTTAAATATATTTAATTTCTGGAAATTTTAGGAATATTGCATTTATAAAAGTGTGTGATTCTGAACAAATCTTCTAGAGTAGAGCTCTTAAAAGTAATCTTATTATATAATTTGGTAATACCAACTGGAGGTTGATAAATATCATACATACATAACATACATACATACACATATAATAGAAAGACGGGCAAAAATGGAGAGTTTATAGCCTTAATTATATAATTCACTGCTTCATATAAAAGACCTCTTTTGTTCTGTTCCACCTTAGCATTTATACCAGGCTTGTATTTCTGGAAGATGGGACAAGTTGAGCTTACCTGCTTAGTAACATTCCCACCAATACTAGTGAAGGAGACCTTCAAGATTTCCTGTACTCTGATGTGTAACCTCTTGGAGGCTGTGGACTCAGTTGTGAGTGAGGGACTAAAGGGAGACCAGATGACCACTTGGGTGTCTCCAAAGCCCATCTTGGGGTATAAAATATCTAACTTGTTCCCAATTACCCTTTTAGCCTCAAGTGGTTGCTCTTGGGGTTCCTGAGCCCCTTGATAGCCCCTGATGAGGACGGAGGAGCCTGAAGCTGGAGTAACTCTAGTTCGGGGGCTGTTGTGTGGAGGGAAAAGTCTGGAAGAAGTGGACAGAGGGCTGGAGAAAAGAGCGATTTTATAGAATAGACCAAAGGATTTGAAGGAGCTGAAAAGAAAGTGAAATGTAGGAGAAAGGAAAGGGAGTGATAGGAAGGAAGAAGTCTTAGATGAAACAGTTTGAGAAGTGTCCAAGTTTCCCATGATATCCATGTTAATTCTGACTTATCTTTGGTAAAATTTTCCATGTTTGAAGATATTTAACAGAATGGGTGCCATAATAGTAAAGCAAGTAGTCACCAAAATCAGTGAAAAGAGTGAGAGTTACCCATGGGATTAGATAATTCAATCAGAGATAGGACCCTAATGAAGCCAGGAGAGAGCACTGCTTAATTAATTTCCTCACACAATTCCAATCCCCAGACTGGGAAGATGAGGATGTACTCCTGTCTAAACGTGGATTTAAGGAATCAGTGTGACTGCCCCCATAATCCATGTGGTTAAAGGAGCTTGTAAAAAACAGAAGAGGCTTTACAGAAGGGGAAGAAAAAATTCTATGCCTCAAAGATCCAAATAAGTCCAAATAACTCCTGATTATACTACAACAGACAATGTCTGGAGCTCTGGATGAGGAGTTATAACTCACGACCACAGATCTGGATTTCTCCAGCTGGTCAAGGGTGCAGAAAGCCAAGAAAGTGGAATTACTACTTGAGTGAAGACATCAGGGTCTGAGGGGTGGTTAGTACGCCATCTGAGTCACAGCCCCAGAAAGCTGTTAAATAAAAACAAATCTGGACTTAGGTAAGGAGATACATTATTCAAAGAGATTATTACAATAGGGGTAAAGATGCTATTGCAACAGAGACAACACCCCAAGTATAACATCTGCAAATGTCACAAAGAGAAAGTGTCTCTGGCAGAAAAGGGCTTTTCTTTTACAGGGAGATTTTACAGGGAGGATTAAACAAGTTTAGAAAGCACAAGGCATGTTTAGACAGTTTATCAGAGAATGTCTCTTTTAGTGGTCAGCTTATATTCAAGTAGGGTCATAAAGGAAAGGTTGTATCTCAGGCTGAAGGTGGATTAAAATGTAAGGAGCTAGAGAAAAGAGAAAAGGTTAGTTAAGTAATGTCTGATCAAGCTGGAATTTTGTTCAGATTGGTCGGTGGGTACAAACATTCAGTTAATCATTTATAATGGAAGGAATGGACATTTGGAGGATCTGTGTTTGGTCTGGTCATAGGTAAACGAGGGAGAGTGTCCAAGAGTCTTACCTAAACCATGTTGAGAAGAGTGGTTCTTTGCAGCAAGTCATTTTCTGGAACACAAAATGTTGGGGGTTTTATTTAACTGTTGCTGCTTCCCAGGAACATAGATGAAATTTAATAAAGTTTAATGTCAGTTCTAAGCTACAAGTTGTATCCATCTCTGTCACATGTGTCTCTTATTCTCCTTGGACCAGGGCTTGCAACTAGATGATTGATAGCCTTCTTATGACAGAATCTCAAGAAATAAATCTCAAAACACAAACATATCTCATGTACATGTTCATTCTGCTTGTGCCAGTGTTACAATATCCCATGATCTAAAGAAAGTCACATGACTTAGTCTAAATCCAAGGAGTGGGGTAGAGTGAAAGGAACAACAATGTCATGTGGCAAAGGGAGAGGATGGAAGAGTGAAGAATGGGTAACAATAATGCAATATCTCATAGTCATAGAATATGGAATATCATGATCAAGAAACCTAAATTATTGTAATAAGAGAGGTCTGGATAGAGAAAACAATGTGAAAATTTCCTCTACTATTATGTTTATGTTATACCTTCACAAGGTCACCTTCATAGGTTTATTTTATGTAATACCTTCATAGTGCTTCATAGGTTTTCTAAAAACCATCATTTATTTACTCCTTTTGCCATACCACCTTCATCTTCACACTTTGTCATCCCTGTCATACACCTTGTTTGAGAGCTTCATATCTAGAGCAGTTAGACAAACTTCAGAAAATAGAATAGGTCATGTTATTTCTCCCCTGTGCTTCTTTATTCAAGCAGTTGAAATACAAATTAACTGTGATTTCTTTCTTTCTTTTTTCTTAATAAAATTTCATAACTCCTAAAATATCCCTCTGTGAAGTGGTTGCACAATAAAATAACTCCACTGCTAATAAAAATAAGTCACATATTTTGAGGTACAACTATTCCCTTCATCCACAATTGTTGCATTTATTTCCTTCATATTCTACCAATCATGTTAACTGACAGAAGCAATATCATTTCATTCATGGAACAGTGTTGTTTTATAACCACTATTTCATATTTGGCCATATTGAATGACAATAATAAGAACTGAAATAAAACAATTGGTCTGAGGCCTAAAGATTGAGAATGGGGGGGGGGGCACATCTAAAGTATCATACAATCACATTCTAAGTCCCCATTTTTAAATTGTAGCTGCAGTATACCAGCATACTTTCCATTTGATGCATAATTGAACAGAGGTTGTATGAAAATTTCATTCCTGTGAAATTTTTCACTTATATGTCATAGCTCAAGATAGAGTGAGAGTGCCATTCTATATTTTCTGATGAGCCCTTCCCTGTATGTTGTTTTGAAAATATGTCATATGGGCAACAATAAAAAGAATACCAGAGAGAATTGCAAATGCCTTCCCTAAATAACTAACTCCTCTCATGAGGGAGGGAAATTCCTTGGGCCAAAGAACAGGAACCAAAGCCAATATGTCAGTAAGACTTCATGGGTAGGAAACAAGCTTTCTTCAGAAGAGGGAGAGAGATGGAAGGAATCACACTATTTTTCAGAACTCTGCTGTGATTACTTAAGTTGCCAAAGGGAATTGAAACAAAGAAAAAATACAAATGACAATAATTCAGACACTTGATTATTCTCCAGTGAAGAACAACCATGTTAGAAAACACCATATATAAATTTGAAAAATCATTTATCAGATTTTCAACAAACAGGTATTAAAAATATCTTTACTAATGAAGATAGGCAAACTGTGATAAAACTGGTATTTCTGCAAAATCTTCAAGGTTGAATAGAACTTATCTTAATAAAGGGGGTGACTGAGATAATTATCTCCTAAGACATGCTACATATTTAAGCACGTTGAACAAATTTCTGTGTCTTAAAAGAGTTGATATCTCAAAGAAATGTAAAGCCTCCACACCTTTTAGACTTAAAACAAATTGGTCAATCCTATATACAGCACTTGAGAACAACAACAGCAACAACAACAACAACAACATGCATTCTATTCTGTTAAGTCTCCAGAGGAAAAAAGTTAAGTGTTTACTTATTCAATAGTTTATATTTTATGTAGGGACTATATGAGATCAATAGTATATAATTTTTACTTACCTACTATATTTAATTTACTGAAGAGTTAACACATTCATGGTTTTCTGATAGCAGTACCATATCAATTAATAAATCAATGTAGACAAGTATTTGTCAGTAATTTGATGCATCTGAGATATTTTCATACCAAAAACAAAACAAACAAACAAAAAAGTTAATAAGTCAGTCTGCCAGTTATATGGATTCTGGAAGATGTCATGAGATTTTCGGGTCAAAGACAGAGGACTTTGTAACTCATAGAACAACAAACTATATGATGTTCATGATCACTAACAATGGTTGTGTAGTGACCCAGGTAGACACAACATACATAATAAGTTTGGGTTATAGTGGAGGAACCCGAAACCTAATAAATTAATAATTTAAAGTCTTAACTTATTAAGACTTTAAAAATAGGTCTGCTAACAAAACTGTTCAGCTTTTGCTAGAAGGGAGATATTATCTTTATTATCTTGAACAGCAAACAAATTTACCATTTGCTGTGGAGACAACTATGCTGTTTACTATGTAAGCATTCTTGAACAATTATTTCAGAACAAAAGCTGTCAGTATATCTGCTCAGAAAGTATGGAAACACAAGTATGGAAAATTGTCACACAACAATATCCATACCTTATTTATACATCATCTCCAGTAAATTTTCCCATGAATACACCGGTTCACCACCCACATGGATAAGTCCGACTGATGGGCTGGGACAAAATTTCTTCATTTTTTCATGCAGCATTTAATTTTGACTATTTTCAACAGAACTGCATGAAACAGGTTGAAACTAAGCTGAAATTTTGACCTCAGCCATGTCGCTCCAGTGTTCCAGCTGAGCAAACCATCAGAGTCTACCTTAAAACCATCAGTCTCTAAACCATCAAAGTATACCTTAAAAAAACACGTGGTTTCTCCTTATGTTTTGTATTGAACTTTCCATTTAGCTAGAGGCATTAATCTAGATGCAACAGAATACATTAGGAAATGCACAGACTCCACCTTTGCCTGAGAGGAGAAACTGTAGAGCAAATTTATCAACCATAAAAACCCAGGCTAGTTAATTAAGGCTTATCTGAGCAACTTCCAGGCCTGAAGTGATGTTTCTTTAACCCTTGAGATTTTCTAATAACCTCTCTTTAGATGCAAATCTTCATGTTTTTGAAAAGGAGGCAAAATAATTCCTGGCCATTACACAAGAAAGGCAATCCCCACAACACACATAACAAAATGTTGTTTATAATTGTTGGGGTCTTCCAGGTAGTACTTTATATCAGTTGGAGAACACAGGCTGATGGTTCTTCAAATGTAGTCTCTTGGTTATATGGAAGGTGTTAGAATTGCAAATTCATTATGAATAACTGAGTATGGTTCTTATTTTTGGAGGGACTTCCTGGGCAGTGTTCAGATTCATCTGTTTGTCTGTGTCCCCATTGGGTAGAATTTATCTGAATTTTGGAATGATGTAGAAGAGGGATGGAGAAAAATTCCTGAAATATTTTCTATAGGAGCAGCAAGGTCTGTGGCCATCCATAGTGTTGGAAGAAAATGGTTTTCTCCTATTTCTCCTTTTCTTCATGATTTTCTCCTACAGAGCAGAAGTATTGACAGCTTTTGTTCTGCAGTATCTGATCAAGGGTATTTGAATGTCAAACTACCTTGGAAAGCAGGGACCATATATCTTTAAAGTAGAGGAAGCAAAGGGAGTTTTTGTTATCTGGAAGAAGGTGATTTCTCCTCTGGGGTCAAATGTTGGGCAGGTTTGTTAGTAGCACCCTTATAATATTGGTGATTCCCTGAACTCAGTTTTCTTCAGCTGCGAAACAAATCTGCTGTGTGTGTAGAAACCACTAGACTGTATCATGTGAGTCTGTGAGACCTCCAATTGTGGGGAAAACTAAATGGGAAAAAGTGAATGCAAAGATAATAAAGTGGCTTTCAGTGAAAGGACAGGATCATGTGTGAACATGTTCATGATGCTTATTGTGCCATAAGTGATTAAGTTCTCTGTTTCTGAACAAAAGAGTCTCATCGTTCTGTCATCATCCATGAAACTGGTTGGCTAGCATATTGTCTTGCAAGCAGCGTAAAATATCAGACTCTTCAGAGTTCTTTTTAGATTTTAGGATGGAAGTTTACAAAAAAAAGAATTTATTAATTTTCTACCTGAAATTGCTAGGTTAAAGAAAGAAAAGCCAATTGTTTTTCTAATACTGTTTTCCATTAGAAATATTTGATAATAAGAAATAAGAAAAGAATGATATCAAAGAGATCAATTGGATAGATTGTCAGCAGAGGAAATGAAAACCTCATCAAGCCAAGGCCCGCCACTATCAAGTTCAGTCTCCTTCTCAGAATCAAGTAGAAATTATCCTGCACTTAAGTCCTTCAAGGCCCAATCTTAGATCCCATTCTTTCATGTTAGGCCATATTCCCAAGACTTTTAAAATAGATAGGTAGGTAGATGGATGGATGGATAGATAGATAGATAGATAGATAGATAGATAGAAACAAACTAGATCCTACAGACCATTGAAAAATAATTGGTAATTTTGGCCTTTTTTAATTCCTGTGGTATATTTTGATACTAGAACCTGAAAAAGTCAGCATAAAAATGTCCTTGTAATTCATAAATTCATATGCAAGACCTTCTCCCTTATATAAAAAGTTATGTTGTAAACAAATTATACATATTTTTTTTTTCATGATAACCTTATATTTTCAGTTATTTGTAGAGAAATGAAAATTTCCCTTACGGTAAAGTGCCAAATATAATTCCTTTTTTTAAGAATGTTTTTTAATGTTTATATATTTTTGAGAGAGAGACAGAGCACAAGCAGGGGAGGAGCAGAGAGAGAGGGAGACACAGAATCCAAAGCAGGCTCTAGGCTCTGAGCTGTCAGCACAGAGCCCAATGTGGGGATTGAACTCACAAAATGTGAGATCATGACCTGAGCCGAAGCCAGACGCTCAACTGACTGAGCCACCCAGGTGCCCCCAAATATAATTCAATAGTAGTTAGTTGGTAGTTAAGAAAATACCCAGTGATTTTACCTTTTTGGAAATATCACTGCATTTGAAAACATCAAGTTGAGTTTATTGCAAGGCAGTGGAGAATTCAGAATATAAATGATCATTGGGAGAAAGACTAAGAGGGAAAAAAATGAGTAGAAAGGTAATGAAGTGGCTTTCAGTGAAAGGACAAACATAACTCAAAATTTCTTTATAAACAAAAATTATTGGAGGTCTCTATTTTGTTTTTATGGATTATATATCAATATCTACATTAAAATTTTTAAATGAGAAAATGTGTAAATATTTTTTTCACGTATTTAAATATAAAAATAAAAATAAACCCATTATATGATCATATAATTTTATGAAAATAACAATAACTTGCAAAATACAATGTTTTAATTGTGAAAAGTGTGGCATTGTTTCAAACTTTTGTAAGTCTCTATAATGTGCAGCTTCATTGAAGACAGTTGGATTCTCTTATTTGCCTCTGTATATATTCTGTTGTAATAAACTGTTTTGTTTCTGTGAGGTGAAAACCCCACCTCACATACATATATAGTTTGCTCTCAGCTAACACTTTGAGAACTACTGTCTCAGAATACAATAATATCATCAAATTCAAAGAAACTTAAATCAGTGCTTGATGTTCAGATCTTTTAATTAGAAGAATCTGAGGTCCATAGAGGTAAAATTTTGAAGTCCCTAATAGAACAGGACTCTGAGGTCACATATTCTAGTATTTTCTAATGCTTTTTCCAACATAATACACACAGCCAAAGACCTGCATAGACTTCCTTCTTCATCTAATTAATAAATAATATAATTTCACAAACTATACTGTCATTCCTCCTAGAACTTTGCCAATTTACCTCACAAAATTAGTAGTCAGTCCTTATACCTGAAAGTGAAATTAACGTCTGACCCTAAACTGGATTCTAACATTTTATAATCTTTCCTTGCTTCCAATAGAGCATATTAAATTTACTTACTGTATTGATGCACTTCCCTATATAGCATTTATTCTATTATTATTTCCAGAACTTGGACTCCTTATGCCTTTCCTCCATGTTTTAGAATCACTAAGTTATTCACATTATCTAAATCATTATTGAAATATTTCTGGAGCACCTGGGTAGCTCAGTCAATTGAGCATCTGACTCTTGATTTTGGCTCAGGTCATGATCTCACAGTTCATAAGATCCAGCCCTACATTGGTCTCCATGCTGACAGTATAGAACCTGTTTGGGATCCTCTCCCCTTCTCCCTCTACCCCTCCCACACTCATGCTCTTTTTGTCTATCTCTCAAAATAAATAAATAAACATAAAAAAAAGAAATATTTCTTATAGGCACACACAACCTTGGCATCCAAGATGATTGATTGTTTATATGATATCTAGTAACAGAGTAACAGAAGAGATATGTAGCATAAAGAATTAATTTAGTGACTACTTTAATATTAAAGTAGTTGTTTATGGTGCTTACTGTGTAGCAGACAATGAGCTAAATATAAAGGCTTTTAAAAATTACCTGAAATATTTTTCATAATGACTCTATGATGAGATTTTTTTTCTCATGCTTTTTGAGATGATGAAACTGAACAAAGAGAAGGAAATAGCCTATTCATAATCACAGTATGTGGTAAATCTACAAATCAAAGCCAGGATACCAAATCTGACTTCAGACCCAACCAAATTCACCATTATACTAACCTGTCTTCTAAAAGAAAAATGAATATCTTAATTTACTTAATTACTTAATAAGTGTTCACCTTATTTGTCATCCTTATTCATTTTTCAATACTAATGTCCTTACAGTTTGTCCATGTATAACTACAGGTGGCTCCATTTGTTTCTGTGTTATTATTTTTAAAAAAATCTTACACACTCTAGTTGTATATTCATCATTTAAAATCAGCAAGAAAATTGAGATAATAGAATGTCAGAGGGTGCATTAATGAACACTTCTTATTTTATTTCTAATAATGTGATGGTTTAGTCAAGTTAGCAACACAGCTTTAGATAAAAAGATGAGAAAGGATAATACATGGGCACATTGAAAAATATTCATTTGGAGAATTAATTTATAATGTTGAAAACATAATTACAGCCTGATTGAAATACATTCTTTTCTCTTATGGACATTTATTTTTAATTTATTAATTTCAGTGCTCATTACATTCTGATTATACTCTCTTTCTGGAGGAAATAAGTTTTGAAGTGCCTTGCATTGTGTTCATTATTTTTTATATATATACATAAATTGTAGATTTGACATGTACTTGAATCTATTGTACTTTCTCTCTCTCTTCAGTTTCTATTTTAAGTTAATTATATTTGGGAGGAAAAAAAACAAAATGAAAAACAAAAAACTGAAGATGGACACTGTTTTGCAAATTGGTCCTTGAATGATGAGAGCTTATGTAGTGTCATGAATGGTATATTTTCTGTGAAATCTTTACTTTCAATAAAATAATGCACTCTGTGAATCATAGAGAAAACATAACACACATCTGCAATTCATAGCTACCTTATAGTGATTTCTTCTTGTCATTTAATACTGATAATCAAAAGTAAATTATAATTTTGTAGGTGATTTAATTTATTAGACATTAGAGAGGGCATAAAAAATAAAAACAGACTTCCTATTTCTTAGATTGAATTCTCCCACAGCCTATACCTCTTTGTACTACACATATGTAAATCCCTTCATATACAGCACTTGGACTTTCATCCTTTGAGCAATGAATGATTTATGCTAAGACATCATCTTGGCACTTGACAGCAGATTCACCCATACACATTTGACTTTCTTGCACAGTACTAGGAATTATATGTGGATGCGAGTGTATATACTAACAGAAAATAAGGGCATGATGATAAGTGTTATTGGCATTAACAAATACAGTAAAGATCACTAAGAGCTAAAGTGTTCAGAAAATGATTTGAAAAGCTGGTAAGTAGACCCTACCGAGGACTGAGAAAATGGAAGGCATTCTAAGGAAAGCAAACAACAAATAAAATCATGAAAAGAGATTGAGGAAATAAATAGCAGGCAGGATTTAAAAATGGGGAAAACAACCTGTCAGAATGGGTAAAATAAAAAAGACAACAAATAACAAGTGTTGGTGAAGAAAAAGGAACTCTCATGCACTGTTGGGGAAGGTGTAAATTGGTATGGTCACTATGGAAAACAGTTTGGAGGGGCTCTTGGGTGGCTCAGTTTGTTAAGCGTCTGACTCTTGATTTTGGCTCAGGCCATGATCTCATGGTCGTGGGAGTGAGCCCTGAGTCAGGCTCCATACCAAGTGTATGAGCCTGCTTGGAATTCTCTCTCTCCCTCTCTCTCTGCCCCTACCCCACTCACACACATGCTCTCTCTCTCTCTCTCTCTCTCTCTCTCAAATTAAGTGAATAAACATTAATAAAAAAAAGAAAACAGTTTGGAGCTTCCATAAAAAGTTAAAAACAGAAATACCATATGAATCAATAATTCCACTACTATTTGCCTGAAGAAAACAAAAACACTAGTTCAAAATGATATATGCACTTCTATGTTTATTGCGATATTATATATAATAGTCAAGATAAGGAAGCAACCTACATGTCCATCAATAGGTGAATGGATAAAGGTGGATATATATAGTGTGTGTATGTACATATACAGCCATAAAAACAGATGAGATCTTGCCATTTGTGTCAACATGGATGGATCTAGAGGGTATTATACTAAGTGAAATAAGTCGGACAGAGAAAGACAAATACCATATGATATCACTCCAATGTGGAATCTAAAAAAACAAATGAATAAACAAATTTTTAAAAAAAGAATGAGAACTATAAATACAGAAAACAATCTTATAAATGCCAGAGGAAAGGGGGATGGGAAAATGGTGAAATTGGTGAAGGAGAGTATGAGATACAGGTTTCCAGTTATGGAATGAATAAGTCATGGGAATAAAAAAGCATAGGGAATATAGTCGATGATATTGTAATAGTGTTGTATGGTAACAGATTGTAGCTACACTTGTGGTGGGCATAGATTAATATATAGAAATATCAGATCACTATGTTATACACCTGAAACAAATGTAACATTGTGCATCAACCATAATTTTTAAAAATTAAATTTATTTTAAAAAGTGGAGAAAACAAGAAAAGTAATAACTATTTTTTTCATAATAAAAAATAGATTTAATCTTCATTTGATTACCAACTCAATCTTGCTTTTGTAAACAAGGAAAATTAAAAATCACCAAATTTACAGAGGCATGCAGAGGAGAGGAGTTATTTTTAAGCCTACTCCCTGTGGATGATCACTGTCAACATTTTGGAGTACATCCTGTTTGACCTGCACTTTGTTCCCTATAGGACCAGGGTTGAAAATTTAATGAAGGGGGGGAAAAACCTATAGTGTAGGGCACAAACTTGGAATACCTTATTATCTCCCTGAAGCCAAGTAACCACATGGGAGGCCAGCAGGGAAATATCTTAAGCCTGTATCAAATGTTTGTATTTTTCTTGAAGACATACATGCATTTCAGAAAGCTTTCTTTCATTTTCATATTTTCACAATTTTAGCCACTTTCAAAATTGTTAAATGTGGGAAGATAAGGGATAGATTGTCAGTGGAGGAATCAAAAACTCTTCCTCAAATCTATAGATAAAATTCTGCAGTATTTTTAATATTCCTTGCTATTTTCTCATCATTCATGCTTACATATGCTTTCAGTGACTTGCGACTTACTTGACATGTTAGCTCTTAGAATATAGTATGATTCCTCAGTTTTCATCAGATAGTTTTAAATAATTATATGATTTTATACATCAGCTAGGAGAAATGTTTAAAGTTTTCCAAGGCCATAAGTTTGTGAAAGTTATAAATAAATAATTCTGTTTAATAGAAGACAAGAGGGTACAAGAGAATATTACCCAGTTCAGTTGTGTTTACAGGACCACAAAAATACACATGTATACACAAACACATAATCACACATTTACATACATATTTTTGGTTCTATACCTTCTTTGTTTGCCTTTACAATTCAATAAATATAATTTGTGTCATCATCTTAAATAAAACTAAACTCTAATTTATGGATGCAAATAACTTATTTTTTCTACTTCTGTTCTAATAATATGACATATTTGTCTTTCCATATTATAAATCTTAGTGTGATAAAAAAATGTATTGTAATTTGAACCATTATATCATAATTTTCTTAAAATAAATTGTTAGATGTAATTTGTCATGTCAAAGTCTTAGATTATTTTAGGATTTTTGAAATAAATTACAAAATTCTTAATTAAAAATAGTACCAGTTATCACCCACTGAGTACATATAAGACTGTAAATTTCTTTCAGCCTCAGCAAGAATGAGTACTCTTGTTTCTTGATATTACTTACCTGAAAAGAAATATTTAAATGCTATTTAAAATATATTGCATAGTTATTTTATCACAGTGTTGTTTATATTGCTTGTTAATTAGAAGAAGCCTAAAAGTCTAACTTTATAGAAGTACATACATAATTTTCAATATAAGTATAAAATGGAATATCATACAGTCATTACAAATCTGACTGTGAAGCATATTGAATGTTAGTAAACTTTCTCACATCAATGGAAAAGGGATTATCCAAGTCATCACCAATAAATAAATGTATGAATTTATATGCTTACCATGCTGTGTCTACATACCACACATGGAAGGAAGTGTAGCAGTTTGTTACCTAGATAATAACACTAACCCCTTATAGACCCATTACTAAACCCGCTGTGTCATCTGGCTTCCTGCTGGTTTTGGAAACATGTGACACTGGCTGGAGAGCGAAGTGTGAGGGAGGAGAAACAAGAGTATTTCTCCAGGCCTCTCTTGGACTCAACTGGCCTCTCTAGCAGTGATCACATCTCTTCTGTGTTTCGAGGTAGGCCATCTTACATGGGTTACAGCTTTTCCTGGGGCACCTCAGCCCTTGTGATCCACTAACACTTCTTCCTTTTGTGTCTCCAGCCTGACAGTGGCATTGACTCCAAGCTGTTGAGAATCTCTCAGTTTCTACTCTATCTTTTATGGTATCTCAGTTCCTCTATCATTGTAGGCCCTGCATTTTCTTTATTGTGATCATGTAATGTCATTTCTATTTTCCTGATTAAGCCTTGATTAGATACACTGTTCATGAAATAAATGTGACATAGTATTTTTAAGTATGCCGTTTCAATTATTCCTTATGAACTTGTTAGATACACAGTACAGAGATGAAAAAAAAAAAAAAAAAAAAAAGTCCCAGACAGATTAAGTGACTTCTTTTGACCACGTGGTTAAACAGTAGCAGCTCCATGATTTGAGGACAGGTCTCTAGGGGTCCAGGACCATAAACCTGAGTAGTGGAATAGGTCTACAAAGATGAGTTAGACCAGACTGTGGAACCCTTGGGTGCCACATTGAATAATACGTGAATAAATAATTGGTGATAATTTTTTTTTGTTTTTATCATTCATTTCTTAGAAATGATATTGGTAATTATCTGGTCATTTGTGAAACATCGTTTCCCACTGAGTTCTTAATACTGAATTATGCTCTGAGAGGAAAGTTTTGTCCTTTGTGAATTAGAATAATGGTTTTCATTCATCCCAGTCATGTACGATTGTTTTCATCATTATCAGTGTTGCTTTAGTTGTTCATCCAAATGTTTCCAACAGATTATACATTAGGCACCAGGATAAGTACGTTATTTTACAAATGGTGAGACCTTTGTGAGTGTGTGTGTATCATTTTTGGTATAGAGGCAGCATGCTTTAGCTAGCATTTTCACTCAAAGTAATTCAGTGGATGCAGAAATGAGAAAGAACATTTATGTTAAACATCAAGAAAATTATAAGAAAGCATGATATGTCATTTAAAACAGTTTATTAATAAAATAGTTCAATAATGGAAAAAGTTAGAGAATTATATAATGACCATCCACATAAGCAGGACCTAGCTAAATCAAATATAACCACATACCATGTTTAATTCAGACTCTTGAAAAATAAACTATTAAAAATTGAATAAAATTTTTTCATCCTCATATATATATATATATATATATATGATGCATATATATTCATCCTCAATCTAATATTACTTGATTGATTTCATATATAAACACTTTCTTAAATTTGTTTATAATTCCCATATATATTATTACAGATTGCATCACTAATCAATATATATCATGTTGTGTTTATAACTTAGTTAATAGATTCATGCCATATGTATTGTTATGTAGCTTCCTTTAAAAATCACAGTGTTTATGAAATAAATTTATGTTAATAGATCATTTTACCTGCTTTAGAGAATTCCATTTGTTCATGAGCATTTAAGATTAATTTTCATTTTTTTAGTATCATATACAGTATTTCAGTAAACTCAGTTGTGGATATGTGCATGAGAGTCCCTAGAACATATATCTAGTACTGGAAATCTCTGCCGTAGAGCTCATTTATCTTTAGAGCTGATTGACATTGCTGAAGGATTCCCAAAGTGGTTATATACCAGTACCATGAAAGCGTTTGATTATGACATCAGCTCAATATTAAATTGCTTGGTATTAGTAGACTTAAATGTTTTCTCAATAGATACATAGTATTGCATCGATGTGTTAATTTTCATTGCTCTGGAAAATGAAGCAGTTTTGAAATGTTTGACTATTGGTTTATGTCCTTTAGTCCTTTTGTTTTTTGTTTTTTTTTCCATACTAACTTCTGATCTTTTAATATGTGAGTTTCTAGATGATTTCCATATATTATAGACAGTAATAATTTTTTTAGGTGTAAGTTCTGAACACTTTCTCCCACCTAGGTCTTCTTTAATCACATTTTATAATGTATTTTTATGGTACAAATATTTTTATTTCATTGTAATTGTATCTTTCAGTCTGATTTTGTGTTTTGTGTCTACTTTAAGAAATCTCCCTGTATATTCTACAAAATATTTTTATTTATCTCATACATTTTAGGGGCATCTGGGTGGCTCAGGTGGGTAAGTCTCCGACTTCGGCTCAGGTCATGATCTCACAATTCACGAGTTTGAGCGCCACGTTGGGCTCTATGTTGACAGCTCAGAGCCTGGAGCCAGCTTCGGACTGTGTCTCCCTCTCTCTCTGCCCCTCCCCTGCTCATGCTCTCTTTCTCTCTCTCTCTCTCTCAGAAACAAATATACATTAAAAGTGTTTTAAAATATTTCCATATATATATATATATATATATATATATATATATATGTCTTTATTCACCTGAAACCCATTTTGTGTATAGTATAAAAACAGAGATTCAAAGTTAGGTTTAACATATGAATACAAAAATCACAAAGTCATTTATGAATAATCTATCTTCAGTGATTTGGGATTTCACCTAGCTCTCAAATAAGATTTCATGTGAGGTTGAGCTTATTTCTAGAAGCTCTATTCTGTACTAATTTGCCCATTACAGTGCAAATTCCACACAAAATATAACTTTATATGACGTGTTTTTGGTACAGTAAGACTTCTTAATCACCTTTTTTCCTTTCTGTTCTATATAAATTTTATGAAAAAAATTATCATTTTCTTGAAAAAATCTGTTGATTTTTTATTGGATTAAATTAAATTCAAGATTAATTTGAGGTGAATAAATATCTTTACAATAGTTAGTTTTCCTATGTAGGGTATACTTTTTCATTTATTTAGAAATGTGAGTGTGCATCTTAAATAAAATCATAATTATTAATAGTTCTATACAATATTTTCCCCTTTTTATTTATTGTCAGCTCATAATTTTTGCTTCTTAGCATTTTAAAAATGTACTTTTTCTACCTTATGTTACCAGTGTATAGAAACAAAATGTATTTGCAGCAACAGCTAAATTTTACTTAAAAATTTTTTTAGTGTTTATTTTTGAGAGAGAGAGAGCGTGAGCAGGGAGCACAGAGAGAGAGAGAGACAGACAGAATCTGAAGCAGACTCCATGCTCATCGACATGGGCTTGAACTCATGAACCACGTGATCATGACCTGAGCCGAAGTCAGACACTTAACTGAGCCACCCAGGCGCCCCTAGCTAAATTTTACTTTTAATACTTTATGTGTATAGACATTCTCATATTAGGTTCAATTTGTCATTTTTACTTTTGTAAATGAAAAGTGAGGATGAAGAGAAATTTCATATTCTTCATTTTCTATAGTACAATTAAATCTTCAGTAAAAACACAGTACTTTTTTTTTTCCATTCAACCTACATATTTCTTTCCACAAATCATGGAATATGTATTTTAGATTAATTGTAAGTATAATTTTCTATGAAATTACCCCTTTTATATCATTTTTTAATTTAAATGTTTTATATATTACCTCACATATGCTTTTCAAGTATTCTTTTCTTATGTAAAACCTGTGTTTGGCTACAGTTTGACCTTTTACTATTGTATTTCATATTTGTGCTTTCTGATTCTATTAATCAAATATACTAGATCTTTGTCTTATTAATTTTTTGAAGAACTTTTGTAATTTTCTATTAGAGCATTTTTCTTTTTTTTTCTTTTTTTTGTTTTTTTTTTTTGTTTGTTTTGTCATTTGTTTATTTTTTTTATTTTTTCAATATATGAAGTTTATTGTCAAATTGGTTTCCATACAACACCCAGTGCTCATCCCAAAAGGTGCCCTCCTCAATACCCATCACCCACCCTCCCCTCCCTCCCACCCCCCATCAACCCTCAGTTTGTTCTCAGTTTTTAAGAGTCTCTTATGCTTTGGCTCTCTTCCACTCTAACCTTTTTTTTTTTCCTTCCCCTTCCCCATGGGTTTCTGTTAAGTTTCTCAGGATCCACAGAAGAGTGAAACCGTATGGTATCTGTCTTTCTCTGTATGGCTTATTTCACTTAGCATCATACTCTCCAGTTCCATCCATGTTGCTACAAAGGGCCATATTTCATTCTTTCTCATTGTCACGTAGTACTCCATTGTGTATATAAACCACATTTTCTTTATCCATTCATCAGTTGATGGACAGTTAGGCTCTTTCCATAATTTGGCTATTGTTGAGAGTGCTGCTATAAACACTGGGGTACAAGTGCCCCTATGCATCAGTACTCCTGTATCCCTTGGGTAAATTCCTAGCAGTGCTATTGCTGGGTCATAGGGTAGGTCTATTTTTAATTTTCTGAGGAACCTCCACACTGCTTTCCAGAGCGGCTGCACCAATTTGCATTCCCACCAACAGTGCAAGAGCGTTCCCGTTTCTCCACATCCTCTCCAGCATCTACAGTCTCCTGATTTGTTCATTTTGGCCACTCTGACTGGCGTGAGGTGATATCTGAGTGTGGTTTTGATTTGTATTATTTTTCTATTACAGGAATTTCCTCTCATTTATTTTACCGCTTATGCAGTTTCTTTTAATTTTCTCAGGTTTCTAATATCTATGCTTGAACGTTCAGTTTTCATTTTACTGCTTTTATCTTTTCTATTATAGTTGTGTACTACAGAAAACTTTCTTATAAATATTACTTAAGTTTATTCCCTCAAATTTTGATGTGTAATATATTACCATTAAGTGCTAAGTATTTTCTGCATGACATTGTTTTCATGCAATTATTTAGTGTACTCTTAAGTCATTTTGAGATAATTTTGTTGTTGTTTTTTTCCATAGGTGCATTTAAAAGTATCCATACTAATACTTTAGTCATCCTCCTAATTCTAAGTTTTATTCATTCAGAAAACAAGATCCTCACGTACAGCGTTTTTTAAATAAAGGCTAGTATATGATCCTGCAAGATGTTGAAGAATGCACTCTTTTAGAACTTTATTTTAAATCTGTGACGGTTGGTTGCTTGATTTTTTGTTATTATAACTTGTAAGAGCGCTATTACTTTCCTATCGTGGAGTAAAGTCTGCATATGGTTGCCTTTCCAAGAAACACATCTCTATGGCATTTTCCTCCACAACATTCTTCTTGAATCTCATGTGTACGTATTTCCAAATAAGAATAATAGACCTAGCATCTGTGATAATCACAATGCAGATTCCATGTTGAAGGGTTATTTGACTATCTGTTTTTATTTGACTTTTATGTAATATGTTGTCAGTATTTCCACATTACAAATGTGCCAGTTGAGGGGCACCTGGGTGGCTCAGTCAGTTAAGCGTCCAACCTCAGCTGAGGTCATGATCTAGCACTCTGTGAGTTCGAGCCCCATGTCAGGCTCTGTGCTGACAGCTCATAGCCTGGATCCTGCTTCAGATTCTGTGTCTTCTCTCTCTCTTCCCCTCCCCCACTTGTGCGTGCACTCTCTCTCTCTCTCTCTCTTAAAAATAAATAAACGTTAAAAATTATTTTAAGAAAATGTGCCTGTTGAACCATTGGACCTCAAATAGGGAAGTGTTTTGGAGGAATCTGTATCACATCTAAAAACTTTCAGGATGCTTTTTCATTAACTTTGAGTAGTCATTTTCTAAATCATATGTAGGTTCCAGTTACCCTATATGAACTTAATGTATTTGTAGGTTGGTATATACAATCAAGAATAACTTTTACTTCATTAAACAGTAAGCATGTTTATTGGAAAGCTTCTGCAGCAATTATCAGTATCTTTCTGAAGTTTAAAGAGCTTTGAAATGAGGTACCATATGTAAAACAAACAAAAATCTCTCTTCCCACAAAAACAAACCAAAAAAAATTTTTTTTAATTCTTTTTTTAACGTTTATTTATTTTTGAGACAGAGAGAGACAGAGCATGAACGGGGGAGGGTCAGAGAGAGGGAGACACAGAATCTGAAGCAGGCTCCAGGCTCTGAGCTGTCAGCACAGAGCCTGATGCGGGGCTCGAACTCATGGACCGCGCGAGATCATGACCTGAGCCGAAGTCGGCCGCTCAACCGACTGAGCCACCCAGGCGCCCCAAGCCAAAAATTTAAAAATGCAGTTTTACATGACTGCACCTTACAAAGTTCACTTAGGAATTTTTATCTTGAGAAGTCAAGAAGATGAAATACTGTTCTTTGATCTCACTATAGTTAGAAATGAGGTAGAACCATGAACCCTGTCTTCATTAAAAAAAAAAAAAAAAAGAGGGCTCTTTACTCAAGGGAAAAATGACGAGGCAATATAGACCCTCTAGTACTTCTGCTGCTGAAATGAAAGAGATTTGTCCTAAACCCAGTATATTCTGCCTCATGCACAAAGCACATCAACTGGCCAGTTCTCAAATCAGGTGGCCATGCTAACATAAAGGAAGAACTAGGGGATTCATTTGTGTTCCACACGAAGAAAAGTGAAGGTAAAATCCATTTGCATCTTTTAACTGGTGCACACACATAGTGCCACTTTGTCTGCCTTGTATATACCATTTCTTCAAGTAATAAGGAGTTCTTTTTATATCAATTGCCTCTTATGAAATAAATAGGATTCTACTTTCATTCTTCAAACCTCACCCTAGTAAAAACAGCACTGAAAAGGTCAATTTTCATCCACCCTCTTGCCGCTTTCTTATTTTTTAAATGTAAATTGGCAAAGGAAAAAATATTTTATTTTTGATTGGAAAAAGAATGAGTTTGGCATTTTGATACAATAAAGTAAAGCTTTCAATGAGTTGTGTATCTCATCAAGATTAATCAAGCCTTTCTAATATGCATGGCCCAATCAAAGTTCCTCCTTGGTCTAAATAATTTTAATTAAGCAATTCTACCTTCTGTAGCGGTCATTACCAGGAGATAATTGACTGAATCAGTAATGAAGCATTCGGTGGATGCTAAACAAACAGCAAGGTTAATTATCTGGCAGTGCTGTCTATTATGGAAGTGCAGCGCTGGCCTTCCAAGTTTCCTAATCCCCTCCAGCACCTCTTAGTAAATTATAATAATCCTCCTTCAAATATATTGTGCCACTGCAATTGCTATGCACCACGCAGGGTCAGATCAAGTGATCGAGAACCTCATTTAAATATAATAATAGTGAAGTGTGTTTTCAAAATTAGCCTATTTCTTTTAGGCAGCATGTTTCCTTTCAATTATTTAATTGTTCCTTCAATTTTAAATTTTGGAATAACTTTCCAAATTCTGCAGCTTAGTACCAACAAAACTGACAGCAAAGATATATTTTGCTTGGAGACACAGTCCAGAAGGTTTATATTTATATGATGCAATATATAATCCTACAGTTTATCTGATATTTTTATATTCACTCAGCTATTGTTTTTACCCTTCTTCCCATCTTGCCAATAAATCTGTTTGTCCTGGGTTACCTGATAAATCACATTGTTTTCAAGAAGCACACAATTGAATAGAGCATTTAGATGGATTTTGTAGTTAATTCTATTCACTTAATTTTGTGCTTTAAATAAGAAATAAAGTAATGGTAATTTTGTTAATGTTTTTAGATAGCAAAAAAATGGTATTTGAAGTTCATATCAAACAATTTCTTTTTCAAGATAAGAATGAATACTAATAAAAATAATCTTGAGCTAAGATGATTTGCTCTTTAACCTATAGAAATGTCAAAAGTCTTTCTTTTTTACATTATATTTTCTAAGACTGAGCCTAATCTTTAAACCATTTTCCTAGATCACTGGATTCCCCTGTTTTTAAATTTTCTAAACTCTTGTAGAATTTTTGACATTATAATTGGCTTCTTATTATCTAAATATACTAAAATGTAACTAGAAGATAACTAAATTTTTATTAGGAGGCATTCAGCAAGTAGTACAGTCTTTTCCTCTTTTCTCTGAGTGTAAAAGTCAGAGTAATATACGTACTTTGTAGAAATGTTGAACATGAAAGTAATGCTAGAAATGTATTCATAGGATTATATTTGAAATCTTATTTTACTTTAAGAATCTTTTGAGAATAAAATGAGTTAATACATAGCATCCAACATATGGTAAGTCACTATATGTGCCAATTATCTCCCAATGCTATTGTTATTTTCACTTACAATGCAAGGTGTGAAAATTGCACGGGAGATTATACTTTTAAATTTCATACATTTTCACAAATTTTAACCTGGTATACATATCGCATATAGACATGAGTACGTAAATTACATTACTTTCAGTTGGTTTCGGTAACATTTTCCACTGAGTTGATTTCTTGGTGATCTGGAAGCTAAAGAAAACAGTTTTGTTCACAAAAATAAAAATAGTGCATGACTATGGACTTTGCTGGAACCCCTTTGGTAGTCAACTCAACATAATATAGATTTTTTTTTCTTATGGGAGTTAAAGAATAACCTGGCATTTTGAAACAACAAACAACAAAAAATCCAAACCTCCACTATAAAAATGGTGTGACTAGTTTTCTGAGCTGGAGATAAATGAAGAAAAAATTCTCACAGCTGCACGAAGAGAATTCCCGTGAAATTTGAGAGAAGACTTTTCTCCTTTTGAAATGTTTTTTTTTCTAGAAAATAAAAAATTTCTGTGGCACGTTTTTGCCACTGGCCCATCTTCACCAATATAACTAAACAGGAAGTCTGACATAGTGAACAACAACAACAAAATCTTCCAAGATATCTTGAGTGTTTCTCAGCTATAAGGGGAAGCAAAATATAGCAGAAATCAGAAGGAAAAGGGGCATTTTAGTATCAGCTAAGCCAAAAGTATAAATTATATTTTAGTTAAATTTATTTAAAAGATTTATATTAATAAGATAAAAGTAGCGTTCAGACTTTTATTTTAATTATTTCTTCAATATGTCTTACAGGATTTTGTTCTGTCTCTGTTTCTCTCTTTTTTAATTCATCTATAGCATCATCGATTGCATTCCATACATGTTGTTCTTAGTTGCAGGACATTAGCAGATGCCTGTTTCATCTGATATAGTGATAGTTGACTTATCTTAACCAAGTTCATTCATGCAGATTTTCTCTTAGGAGCAATGGCAATTTCAATTAAATAAACTTTAAGAGATACATATTTTGGCAAGGCAGTCTCATCAAAAATATATGCATCAAAATTAACAAAAATATTTTTTAAGCTGGCAGCACACTCAGTACATGTGAGAAAATCTAGTTCGGAGTTGATTTCTAAATTATTTAAAATATGATCCCATTATTAAAAATTAATTTTAATTAATTAAAAATTAATTTGAGGCCTTCTATTCCTTATTTTCATTTTCTTCTAAATACATAATGTTTTAAATTCAACTTCCTACATTTTACTCCTCAAAAAATCATCCCACACAGAATATCATCTCAGACTACATACGTGCTCCATCCTTCCTAGGATTCAGGAGTTGTGAGATAGGCTAAATTAGAGTTATTAGGAGAATTTTTGGCCATCAATATACATGCATTTTTACATACATCAACATAAAATTTGGGAAGAAGATATTTTGCAGATATTTTGAAGAACATCTATACAGTTCACATTTCTCAAATCTATTCACATAGAAAACCAAGCACAAATTAATCCATAAATAATCAAATAATTTTGATAATTTAAAAAAACACAAGAATTCTTAAAAGAATCAAAATTGGGGTCCTGGCTGGCTCAGTCGGTTAATCATCCGACTTTGGCTCAGGTCATCATCTCATACTCCATGAGTTGAAGGCCTACGTCAGGCTCCGAGCTGTCAGCTCAGAGCCTAGAACCTTCTTTGGATTCTGTGTCTTTCTCTCTCTCTTCCCCTCCCCCACGCATGCTCTATCTTTCTCTTTCTCTCAACAAGAGTCATTAACAAAATAAAAGAATCAAAATTAATAGGGATGTAGGAATTCCAGCCATACAAATCAAACTAATAAAATTTGAAGTGCAGAAAAATCACATTTTACACAATAAAACCATGACAAACTCAGGTTTTCATGGTATCCCATCTGACTTATCCCCAACCCTGTCCTGTGGTACTGGGAGAAGGCTCTCACAGGGTTTCTTTCTCTGGAGACTGGTGAGTGAGTCTCAAGCCAAAAGGAGGGAAAGTTATAATTTTCTCTGAGTAACTTCAGGGAAGAAGACAACCACTCAACAACTAGCACCAAGATAGGCAAGAAGGAAAAGATGGAGAATGCAGGACATAAAAAGAGTTAGAAGAGAAATACCAAGTCTAACTACCCATATTCATGAAAGTGATGAAACAATGGTTGAAACTCTCTGCTTTTACTATGTAAGTGCATATTACCATCTGTGGTCTCCAAATCAGAATTTTAAGAAATGTTTAAAATTGTGCTCACTTATGTGGACCCCTGTAACACAGGTACACCCATACACACTTGCGTGCACACACTCACACATGTATGCACATCCACACAACACAAAAGCATTGCTTCCAAATGTCTGCACTTGTAAATTAAATAATTTTTAATGTTTATTTTTGAGAGTGAGAAAGAGAGAAAGAGCAGGGGAGGGGCAGAGAGAGAGGGAGACACAGAATCTGAAGCAGGCTCCAGGCTCTGAGCTGTCAGCCCAGAGTCTGATGGGGGTTCAAACTCACAAACTGTGAGATCATTACCTGAGCTGAAGTTGGACGCTTAACTGACTTAGCCACCCAGGCACTCCAATATATATTTCTCTTTTTCTAAATACAGAAGCAAAGAAAATATCTGCAAGGATCCCCAAAGGCATTATTGTACCAAAATAGATATATTTTACTTTTCTACATGTTCTTTCAGTCTTTCAGCCGTTTTATAGTTATTTGGAATCTCTTTTAGATTTAATTCCAGAAAAGAAACTCAATGAGTTTTCAGTTTTAATTCCAAAGTTTTATATTAGTCATACTAACTGGCCGAGTTATTTGAAAGATTTCCTCCCCCTTCCCCCCCCACCACTGAATTCCATAAGAAGGTTAAATAGTTCCAGTAGAAGTTATTATTATTATTATTATTTTTGTAATTGCTGGCTGACCATGAGCTGAACCCAGGCAATGGGAGGCTCCTTACCCCTTCCCCTGTCTTTGCTTTCCCCATTCCCAGACTGGTCCAAGGACAGAGTCTTGTGGTAGTAATGTGTTGAGAAGACCTGCACCACATTATCAGTGACTGAAGCCCGTTAAGGCCTCCTCATAAACTTTTAAGATTTGGCAGGCAGGTGCAGAGATCCATTCATCTTATTCCCGCCCAAGACAAACACCATATATAAGTCCCCTTTGCTTATTACTTCCACTTACGAACCTGGACAGACCTGCCTTTTTCTTTGGTCTCTCCCTGCACTCATGTGCCAGGACAGTTTCAGATTTCACCTGGAATGCTCCTGAGGAGGTCGTGAACCAACAGAAATGTTAAGAAACGTAAAGCAAAACAAACAAGTTTCAGAGAAAGACAAATACCATATGATTTCACTCATATGTGAAATTTAAGAAACAAAGCAAATAAACATGGGGGACAAAAAAGGGAGGAGCAAAGCATAAAACAGACTCTTAACTGTAGAGAACAAACTGAGGGTTACTGGACGGATGGAGGGAAGGGAGTGGAGGATGGGCTAGATGGATGGTGAGCATTAAAGAGGGCACTTGTGATGAACACTGGGTGTTGCATGTAGGCGATGAAACGAAATTCAACACCTGAAACTAATATTACACTGTATGTTAACTAACTGGAATTTAAATAAAAACTTGAAACTACAAAAAAAATAATGAAATAAAATATAAAAAAAGTTTCAAAAACAAAGTCAGGCTTTTACTATTTAAAAAAAGGGAATTTATCTTTTACCCTTTTTTTGGATAGTTGTTGCAGTTACAAGGAAATTGCAATATTTGTTTTATTATTTCTCTGCTATGTAAAAATTAGTTTATGTTTTCTCTTGTATTACATTACTTGTAGTACATGAACTTTGACTTATGCAGTTATAAATATATCAAATAAAGAATTAATATTTTCTTAACTAAATTATAGTGTGCAGATTATATTGATTAAACTTTTAATTTTCATTAAAGTTTTTCTCTATCCTGGCCAGTTATGACCTGGCTAACACTAGAGATAGTCCAAATCATTGCAGTTAATACAGTTTTGGAAGGCATATTATAAACCAAGTTACTTTCACTCAGAAATGTGTTTGTATTACATTTTTTATTTGAACATCTCAATTGTTTAGTTTATTCCTAAATATTATTTTCATACCTAACAGGTACCAGTAGCTGGTAATATAGAATTACTGAAATACATATTCTTAAATACATTATGATACAGTGCAGAAAGCAAGGCCAATATTATAAACAGATAGGAGAAGTGTTTAAATGAGAACATGCTTAAGTGTGCTGGCCTTGTATAGACATATGATTAATGCAGTGTGGCAAGTGAGAGTTGAGAAGATAGGCGCAATCTTCCTATGGAAGAAGTTTACATCTGCCTGTGGTTAGAGAAAGTTGATTGGAAGGAGTGTTATCAAGGATTTGTCAGGCAACTTAGACTATATGCACAATGGCACAAAAGTATGAAACAAAAGAGTAAAAGAGCATCTTCTGGGAACTGCATGTTGTTGCTACAGTTGGCACATATGGAAAGCGTAGGGAATTTATTTTTTAATTGAAAATGGAGAAATAAATAGGGGCAAGATCATTAAAAGCTCTGTAAGTGACTAAGGAGTTTGGACCTAAAGGAAGCCATCATCTCTTTATATTCTATCAGCCTGAGAGATGTAGCTGCTTACTGCTGTTATTTATCTCTGGGTTGGCTCATGGTTTGTTTGCTTGCTCGCTTGTTTGATTTGGAGGGTTTTCAACACTTACAACATGAATGTAAGTAGCTTTGTATTTTATGTTTCCTCTATTGGACCATGGCCATGGGTTCTGTTTTACTGACTCAGCATTGACCAATATAGACTATTAATCATAATGTTGCTATGAACATTCTTGTGCATGCCTCCTGGTGCACATATGAAGAGAGTACTAAGGCTGAAGGTCCAGCACAACAGACACTGGCCACATGTAGCTAGTAAGTACTTAAAATGTGGTCGTTACAATCTAGGTGTGCTCTAAGTATAAGAAAGACACTTGATTTTGAAGGCAGTACCAAAAAAATAATAAATATCTCCTAAATAATTTTATATTGATCATTGTTAAAATAATGTTTTAGATCTAGGGAGCTAAATAAGATACATTGTTAAATTTTATATCACCACTATTATTTTTTTTAATATGGCTACTGGAAAATTTAAATTACATATCAGACTTGAATTTTCCTATTTAACAGAGTTGCTCTAAGGTATATAACTTGCAGTAGAGAGTCATGTGCTTTCATCCATCTTCAGCTTTACTAGAACATGTCAAATGGTTTTCCAAAGCGATTGTAACAACTGATGCTGTCATCAGCAGCACATAAGTGTTCCAATAGGCTTCACATCCTTTTTCAAAGTTTCTATTTCAGACTTTTTAGTTTGGGTTAATCTAATGAATATATGGTGATATCTCAATGCATATATCTGGTCACTAGAGACTTTGTGTGTGTTTTCACGTTTCTTAGTTTATGTAGTATTTTTGCATAGCATCTTTTGTTAACATTCTACATTTCTACATATATTGACAGGTGAATATTTGTAGATCATGGGACCCTCCAGAGGAAGGCTAATCTTTATAATTTTTTAATAATATGTGGTCATTTTTTAAAACCACCTGATGAATCTCCCAAAACATTAAACATGCAAATATTCAAGCAACATGAAAATAAAAACCTCAAATTATTTTACTCAGACTGAAGTTTTAAATTTATATTGGTGTAGACCATGTCTCCAAACTAGATAGATATATTTAAAACAGGTCTGGTGTTTTAACTTTTTAAAGAATGTTAATCCCTTTACCCATACAAATGTAAAGAAAGCATTCCTCTCCAGTGCCAAAGCTTTAAAACATAGTGTATACAGCCAAAGTTCTATTTCACCTGTCTCAGGGCTTTAGAGACAGGGAGCAGATGTTGCAAAGCTTGTTTTATAGCAAATCTTTGTTTCAAGGTGCTGAATCTCTTATGAGAAAAACAAAGCAATTTGGTTATATTTACAATTGAAAGAAGTGCTTACAATTTAAAGCTGTCAGCAAATTATCCTTCACACTTATCATAAATTCAATTTATTGAAATTCACCTTGTGATCATTTTCTGGCTTTTATAATCTCAAACTGAACAGAGCACTCGAACCAATGGTAGACTCAGTAAAAAGGGAGACAGATCCAATCGCAAATCATTTGCTCAGAAACTTGCATCCAGCCTGCTGCTCAATATGATGCCCCATTTCTTGGCAGCAGATAAATAGATGTAGTTTTTATTCTTTATGCAGGTCAGTAAGCATACAAAAGACTGGGAAGAAGAGAAGTCATCATGAAAGTCTGAGAAAACCAAAGTTTTAAAATGTTTCCTGTGAGCAAACGTGAAATGGGTAGAGTGAAATGCATGTGTTTGTGGACATGCGAGCTATGAAAAAAGTAAACATAAGCATTAGAATAAACATGTTTTTGCCACTTTCATCTATGCCAATTTGAACATTATTAAGTATTAAAACATTGAGACTCTGTCATGAACACTATTAATTTTCACTCATAACTTTTTGAGTTGTGCTAGACACGGGGTAACGAGATAACTGAAATCACAAATTCTAGGTTCTTAGCTTTCAAGATGAGAAAAGTACATCTAAACTAAAAGCATGTGCTTAAGATATTTGACTTTCAGGGACGCCTGGGTGGCTCAGTCGGTTGAGCATCCGACTTTGGCTCAGGTCATGATCTAGCAGTATGTGAGCTTGGGCCCTTGTCTGGCTCTGTGCTGACAACTCAGAGTCTGGAGCCTGCTTCAGTTTCTGTGTCCGCCTCTCTCTCTGCCCCTCCCCCACTCATGCTGTGTCTCTGTCTCTGTCTCTCTCTCTGTCAAAAATAAATAAAATTAAAAAATATTTGACTTTCAATATTGTCTATAAATCATCCGACGCTGTTTTATGAGATGGGAATTTATCAGTTAAAATAAGTAAACAGACCATCAATATCTCTATAAAAGAGATGCCTTTCTGTATATTTTTTAGAACATTTAAAGAGAGAAAATTATGTAACAATAATTAATATGTTTAAAACAAATTTAATATAATTTATAGAAACACAATCTCTTCTTTTAAGCCACTTACTCACTTACTCTCTTCCTTGAGCTTGATCAGACCTTTCAGCATAAAACACTATGCATTTGCCATTATTATAGCTTACCTGTCTCAAACCTGTGCCTTCTACCAACCTGTGAGTTCCCTAGGGAAAGGACGGTGTCAGTTTCTCAGTTCATGCATACTAGAAGCTCAAAAAAAAATGAATTCGTGAACAAAATTTCAGTTACAAAATTAGTAATTTAAGGGGATCTAACAGACATCATGGTGAATATGGGTGACATTGTATACTTGGAGTTTGCTAAGGGAAGATAATAAATGTTCTCAACATACATGTGCACACATACATGCACACACAAACACACACACACACACATACACACACACACACAGGTACCCATGTGAGGTGATGGATATGTTAACTAATTTTATTGTGGCAATCATTTCACAATATATACACATATCAAATCACGTTAATATAAATATAATAATATCTGTGTATAGATTATATATCATTAATATTTATAAATTATATACAATAATGTATAACATATTTACATATAACAAATATTTATATATAACATATTTATATAAAACATATAATGTATAATAACATACATAAAAGTGAAATATCACATTGAAATTCTTATAGTCAGTGATCTATTGTTTCAAGTTCAATTTTAAATTGCTGCACATTCTTTTATTTTACTCATATATTTTGCATAGAACCTTTACTCCTGACCATGGAATGAAAAAAGAAACTTTTTAAAGGACTTAATCATAATACCAGGACAATATTGAAGGTACTTAAAATATTTGGCTTTCAAAAACATGGGAAAATAAAAGAAATTGAATGACATCCTGTAGGAAAGAATATCTAAAGAAATAAAAAATTCACTGAACATAAGTCAGAAATGAAGTGGTAGTATTTCTCATAGATATGGTGGGAAGGAAATAATGATGAGGACTACTTTGATTAGTGGAGATTTGCTATGATGCATTATATAAAACCTATGAATGAAGAACACATTCTGACCATAGTATTGCTCAGTCACTATAAAACATGCCAGAATGATAACCTAGTGTCCACTGGTGTAAGATTGACCCAGAGTTACACACTTGTTCAACTAGAATATGGACAACATTCATTTTATGTTCCCAAAATGTAGCTACTGGAGGAAATTTCAGATAATCTGATCATAAGAGGAAGCGATTAGAGGAAAACATCTCTATTAAACCTCTGAAAAGAATTAAAACTGTGATTTAAATTTCACTGGAATGATTGCTTCTGCTATTTTGCCTTTGAATTTGTGCACATTACCCTTGACATATTTCATGTTCTAAATATCTAAATAGGAGCCCTTGGATGGCTCAGTTGGTTAAGGGTCATGCTCTTGGTTTTGGCTCAGGTCATGATCTCCAGGTTGGTAAGATCAAGACTGCATCAGGCTCCATGCTGACAGTGTAGAGCTCGCTTGAGATTCTCTCTCTCTCTCTCTCTCTCTCTCTCTCTCTCTCTCCCTGCCCCACTCACATGTGTGCATGCTCACACATGTGTTCTCTGTCACTCTGTCTCTCAGAATAAATAAACTCCATAAATAAATAAATAAATAAATAAATAAATGAGGAAATTTCCATAATGCTTCTCCCTCCCCATGTCTCATTTTTTTTAATTTTTATTACAATTTAGATAGTAATTTAGAAGGTTATTTTTCCTGGGGCACCTGGGTGGCTCAGTAGGTTAAGCACCCATTCTTGCTTTCAGCTTAGGTCATGATCTCATGGTTTTGTGGGTTCAAGCCCTGCATCAGGCTCTGTGCTGGCAGTGTGGAGCATATTTGGGATTCTCTCTCTCTGCTCCTCCTCCACTCTTGCTGTCTCTGTCCCTCTCAAAATAAATAAATATTTTTAACTGTTATTTTTCCTTAACTATTGGCAACCAGTTTGGGGGTTAAAACATGTACTAAAATAAATAAAGTCATTGCCTGAGTTTAGTCCTGGATTGCTGCTAAGGCTCAGGAATTAGTATGTGTCATGCTCTGCACAACATCTTCTTGCTAAGTGTTGGATATCAGGTGGTACTTATCTTCAAAAGCAGCATTGTAGGAAATGAGTATATATATGACAATGTGGGTGTTTAATTCAGCTTTAAAGTTGTATTTAATACTGAAGATATTTCAACGGATCTCATTTACAATCACAAATTCTATAAATTAAATAAACAAGTAGAAATAAGTAAAAATACTAACACTTAGCACATATTTGGTTAAGAAGTAGAGTAAAAGTATTTATTGTTTCACTAAAGAAAAAAGTATCATTATTCTGAAGTTGAAATCAGAAAGCAAACAAAAGAAACCAGCCATAAAGGAAAAATATTTTTGCGTTTATATAAGCTATTGTGCATAAGATCAGTCATGATAATTAAAAACTTTTAAGTAACACAGCCCAATTTAATGAATAATTTTCTCTGTGTTTCATCAAAATTGTCAAGCTCACTTACTCTTTCCTTGACTGTGTTCAGGCTACAGATGTGCTCATCACAGGCATTTTTCAATTTTGTGACCGCACTTTGATTCTTAGTATTTCCTTTGACTCTTCCTTAGAGTCTCCATATCTTACTTTCATTGACCATCTGTTCTTGCATGTTGTCTACATTACCATCATAGCCATTAAAATATTAATCAGTTATTTTATAATTCCAGCATCTGCATCATAGCTGAGTCTTATGCTGATGCTTACTTTTTCTCAGACTGTGTTTCTTCTTACCTTTTTGGCATGCCTTGTGTTTAGTTGTTGTTGTTATTGTTATTGTTAAAATTTAGATATTATTTATTGGATATAGGAACTGAGTTAGATATACATTTAATGTAAGGTATTTGGTCAACCTGATTAGGAGTTGGTCGTGTTAAGTATTGTATATAGCTGTAGGTGCCAAGAGGCTAGAAATTCTGCAAGTGTCCTTCCTCTGTGTCCCCTCTTATCTTTGGGCTTCTCTAGAAGCTTCTCTTTAACTAGAGTCTGTGTTTTGCAGTGCTTTCAGCTGTAATATACCATTACATTGGAGCCCTCTTTATGTGGTGATAAATGTGAGGGAGGAGAATCATTTTGTAATCTTATGATTAAATCCAAGTATTTTAGTGGGCTTGTGACTGTTTCTTAGCTTCCCCCACAAGAAGGTTAATTATGCAAAACTTGGAAATAAACATAATAAATTATGGTTTGGCCTTGATTATTTTTCCCAAGCAAGGTTTAATTTGTAGATTTTGTCCGATAAAGATACAAATAACCACAGTGATTGTGGTCTTTGGGTCTCTTAGTCAATAATCAGTTTTATACGTAAGCCAGTATGGTTTTTCTGACATTACTTCATTAAATTGTCCAAATGTATGTAGCTTTTAAAATACCCTTAATATTAGTTTAACATATACCTGGTTCAATTTTTTTTTAATTTTTATTGTTTGATATTTTTTTTTTTGAGAGAGAGACATAGATAGAATGCAAGTGAGTTGGGGCAGAGAGAGAGGGAGGTACAGTATCTGAAGCAGGCTGCAGGCTCCAAGCTGTCAGCACAGAGCCCAATGCGGGGCTTGAACTCACGAGCTGTGAGATCATGACCTGAGCTGAAGTCAGACTCTCAACCGACTGAGCCACCCAGGCGCCCCTACCTGGTTCAATTATTAATTAATGAGTTAACTAAAATTTGGGGTAAGTGTTCATTTTATATGTTTGCTTTTTACCTTTTTTAAAAATTATATATCTATAACTCAAAACCTAAGGAAATTATATATAGACAAAATATCAACCACATTTTCTGACATAAGCACAAGTAAAACCTGTATGGACATGCACAAATAACACACTCCCTTAAATAACTCTCTTGTTAAATAAGAAATTCAAAGGCATGTTATAGACTATACTGAAAGTAAACAGATAGCACCATTACACAAAATAAGGGATGCTATTCAACAAATTTGTTATAGAAAACTATACATATTAAGTGTTCATAAAAAGAAAGACAAATGAAGTTTAAGGTCAATTTAAACATATTAAAATAAACATAAGAAATAATAAACATAAGATAAATTAAAAATAAGAAAAGAGAGCAAATAAAAGAAATTTATACAGAATAGCAAATTTAATATTTATGTAAATTAAAAAATCAATAATATTTTGTAAAGTTTCATTATTAAATAAAAGAGAAGTGAAATATAAGATTAGTAACAATAAAAAGGCCATAACAGTACACACACACATGTTTGGGGAAGTATGTAAAACTTTTAATAGATTACTCACAATGCTAATATAATTTAAATGTTAATAGCATGTATTTCTTTCAAAGATATATACTATAAAACCGATTCCAAAATTGATGAAAAATGTAACCCAAAAAAAGAGGAAAGAAAAGGACATTTGAACAATGTTATTCTAGATAGAATAATGGTTAAGGAAAGCCTCTCTAAAATAATAGTAAAGCAGAGATCTGGATGAAGAAACAAAATGAACTACTCAAATACAGCTAGAAATAAAATTTATAGGTAGAGGTAAGAGCAATTGCAGGCAGTGAAACATAGAATGATTTGACGTATTTAAAAAATAACAGAAAGGCCATCATGGCTTGAGTGAAGTGAATATAAGACAGAGAGCTACATATAATGCCATTATAGATTTGAAATATAACACCACAATTGTTGCACAAATTAATTTTATATAATTATCTTTAGCAAAATCCCTGGACTAGTGATTATGTCTTTAAAATAACTAATTCTGAAGTTATTTCAACATTTATATATTATAGAAAAAAATAGAAACCTATGATAATGAAAAAGATACTATTGAAGAATATGATTTATTAATTTATTTGAAAAATACACCATTAGAAACTAAGAGCTAACAAAAATATTTAAAAACTATAGAAATCTATTCAAGTGATTTAACTGTTTGTCAAGATTAGGAAATATGTTAGTATAATCCTTGGCCATAGTAAATCAAAGTAAAAGTGAACCATCTCAAAACCTAAAAAAGTATTTGATAACATTTAGAATTTTTTCATCTTAGAAACTCACAACAAAATCTGGTAAAGTAAGAATTATTAATACCCACCTAATAAAGTAAAATCTTCTTCATGCTATCAGTCAATGTTTTCCTTAATAGTAAATATCTAAAAACATTTCAATTATTATCAGAAACAAAAGAAATTTTCCACCATGATTACTGATTATCACATTATTTGACAATTGTAGTCAATATGACATTTAGTAAAAACATAGGTGTTCTAAAAAGGAAAATAATTATTCTTTGATGGTGATACAGTTGATAACTTATACTATTAGTTGTATTATGAAAATTTAATAAGATAGTTAGACATAAATACAAAAAATATTTTTTTATTCTGCAAGTGAAAAATTATGTCCTTGAGAATATAATGAGGAAAAATGCCATTTCCAATAGCAAAAATAAAAGTCTACAAATTACTCTAAGAAGGAAAGCATAGAACCTATATAAAAGTTATAAAACGTATGTCATATGCACACCAATACATATTATAATTAAATATGCATATATGCAAAATATAGTGATTTTTTCCACTCAAAGTGTGGAAAGGAGAGATCAAAAGTGATAGAAGGGAACACAAAAAGAGTAAAATGAATATTTCTGTAAAAAATCAGTCAAGGAACTCATGAAAAAAAGGATATAAAATATAATAACATATACCTAAAACATGGGGAGAAGAAAAGAATGGGTTCAAACTTAAATGGCCATCAACTTAATACAGACTGCTATATGCAGAAGAAGTTATATGCAAACCTAATGGTAACCATATATCAAAAGCCACTAATAATAATGCAAAGAATAAAGAGAAAAATATCCAAACATGTCACTAAAGAAAATCAGCAACACATGAAAGAGGTAAAGACAAGAAAAGATCAGAAAAAAACTTTCAGAAACAACCACAAAACAAGTAACAAAATGGCAATAAATACATATCAATCAATAATTACTTTGAATGTTAATGGACTAAACACTCCAATCATAAAACATAGGGCGACGGATAAAAAAAATGTAAAAAAACAAGGCTCATCTATATATTGTCTACAAGAGACTCAGACGCAAAACACCTGCAGATTGAAAATGAGGGGATGAAGAAGCATCTATTGTGCAATAGGGTATCAAAAGAAAGCTGGAAGAGCAATACTTATATCAGACAAAATAGACTGCAAAACAAAGACTGTAACAAGAGACAAAGAACACTATATAATGATAATAAAGGGGACAATAACACAAGAAGATATAACAATTATAAATATTTATGCATAAGACATAGGAGCACCCAAATACATAAAACACTTAATAACATACATGAAGGAACAAATTAATAATAATACAATAACAGTGAGAGACTTTCACACCCCACTTACATCAATGGACAGATCAACTAAACAGAAAATCAACAAGGAAGCAATGGCTTTGAATGACACACTGGAATAAATGGATCTAACAGATATACCCAGAACATTCATTCTAAAACAGCAGAATATACATTATTTTCAAGTGTACATGGAACATCCTCCAGAATGATCACATATTAGCCCATAAAACAAACCTCAACAAATTCAAGAACATTGAAGTTATCCCATGCATCTTTTCTTATCCTATGAAACTAGAAGTCAACCACAAGAAAAAATCTGGAAAGACCACAAATACATGGAGGTAAAATAACATGCTCCTAAACAATGAATGGGTCAACCAGGAAATAAAAGAAGAAATTAGAAAGTACATGGAAACAAATGAAAATAAAAACACAACAGTCCAAAAAGTTTGGGATGAAGCAAAAGTGTTTCACTGTTGGTGGGAATGCAATCTGGTGTAGCCACTCTGGAAAACAGTGTGGAGGTTCCTCAAAAAGTTGAAAATAGAACTACCCTATGATCCATCAATTGCACCATTGGGTATTTCCCCAAAAAATACAAAAACACTAATTTAAAGGGATACATGCACCCCTTGTTTATAGCAACACTATTTACAATAGCCAAGATAGGGAGGCAACCCAAGTGTCCATCAATTGATGAGTGGATAAAGAAGATGTTGACATGATATATTACTCAGCCATAAAAGAGAATGAAATCTCGCCATTTGCAACAACATGGATGGGTCTAGAGAGTGTAATGCTAAGCAAAATAAGACAATACCATATAATTTCACTTATATGTGGAATTTACAAAACAAACAAACTGGTAAAGGAAAAAGAAAAGAAAGACTGAAACAAACCAAGAAACAGACTCAACTATAGAGAAGAAACTGATGGTTACCAGAGGGAGGGGAGTGGCAGGGTGGTGGCGGGGGGATTGTATAGGTGATGAGGATTAAGAAGTGCACTTGTCCTGATGAACATGGGGTGATGTATGGAAGTGTTGAATCACTATATTGTACACCTGAAACTAATATAACATTGTATGTTAACTAACTGGATTTTTTTTAAATCTTAAAAAAATAAAAATAAAATGTATGTCATAAATGAAGTATTAAATACACAGAGAAAAATTACTAAATTGGAAGACTCATTATCAAAAGGATGCCAATTGCCCCCAACTTGTCTAATATGAAATGCAGTTTTACTTGAAATTTTATTATGATTATTTTGGAACATGACCAAAAAATTATAAAATTAATCAAGATGAGTAAGTGTGTAAAAATAATCTTTTTTAAAAATTTTTTAATGTTTATTTTTGAGAGAGAGAGAGAGAGACAGAGCATGAACAGGGGAGGAGCAGAGACACAGAATCCGAAGCAGGCTCCAGGCTCTAAGCTGTCAGCACAGAGCTCGATGTGGGGCTCGAACTGACAAACTGTGAGATCATGACCTGAGCTGAAGTTGGACGCTCAACCGACTGAGCCTCCCAGGCGCCCCAGTGTGTAAATATAATCTTAATAAAAATAAATTAAGAAATAATTTGGGAGAATTGGAATTTGGAATTTTCTTCTCAGTAATTATAATAATGTGATGCTGGTACAGGAAAGACAGACATAACAATTAAACATAATTGAACTGTAGTTATAAAGTTACTATTTTGAATATCGAAAAATGGATTTTTTAGTGTTTTAGAAGTGCAGCTGAAACAAGTCTGTCATTGTACCTTTGTCTAGAGGGTCCAAACACAAATTTCCAATCCACATCTGAAGAGATAAGTGGAGTAGAGGATGCCATCCTGGAAGGGTACAGAAAAAAATGTTGGACAGTAATATAGAATAATTATAGAACACATTCTGATAGTCATTTTCTTGTGAAATAAACTAAGGAGGAGGGCAGTAAAGATATAGGAATGCCAGGTTAGTAGAACAGGATATGAGGCCATATGTGGTGTTTCACTCCCTTGGATGTCAGAACCACCTGGGAGATTTACAGAATTTGAGGTGAAGATGGTGACACAGGGCACACTGTGTATTTCAATGAAGAAAGGTAACCAGGAGTTAAATAGAGGGTACTGATGAAGAAGGATGAAGAGGTGTTTTGCCTTAAATAGTAATGGAGAACCAGTTTTAAGTTGGAGAAATGTGACCAAGGGCACCGAAGAGCAAGCGTGAAGTTACCTGACCTCACCTCTTCATTGTCATTTATATTTATCTTCTCCTTTCTCTTCATTTTTTTCTCTCAACTTTGCTTGTTTTTTTGCCCCACTTTTTTTTTATGAGTCTGTCCACTCTAAGTTATTGATAGGCTTTTTATAGTTTAGAATAAAATATAACTTGTCCTGCCTCAGAAAACCCCAGTGAACTTATGTTGGGCTCAAAACCATAAGCTCATGACATTTCAGTCTGACTCATAAAGATAAAAATGTTTATTAGCCCAATTAGACATAAACTAATGTAAATATTTCAACTGTAAATAACTGTTGAAAGTAAGCAAACTTCGTGGGGCTCCTGGATGGCCAAGTTGGTTAAGCCTCCAATTCTTTATTTCGGCTCAGGTCATGATCTCATGGTTTCTGGGATTGAGCCCCACATCAGGCTCTGTGCTGACAATGAGGAGCCTGCTTGGATCCTCTCTCTCTGCCCCTCCCCCACTTGCGTGCACATTTGCATTCTCTGTCTCTCTCAAAATAAAAAATAAACATTAAAAAAAGTTATAGCAAGGGGCCCGTGGGTGGCTCAGTCAGTTAAATGTCCCACTTCAGCTCAGGTCATGATCTCGCAGTTTGTGGGTTCGAGTCGCGAGTCGGGCTCTGTGCTGACAGCTCAGAGCCTGGAGCCTCCTTTGGATTCTGTATCTCCTCTCTCTGTTCCTTCCCTGCTCATGCTCTGTCTCTCTCTCTCTCTCAAAAGTAAATAAAGGATTAAGAAAAATGTTTTTAAAAAGTTATAGAGATAGATGGGGACTTTAGATAACAAGGCTTTCATTGTTTAAAAAAAATTCCAGATTGCTCTTACAAAGCAATAATTTAATAAGGAGAAATTCTTATGAATATGCAAAGTATGTATTGTAAAAAGCAAGTTTAAAAAATTAAAATAATGTGAGCTTTTACTTGGATCTTTAAGTTATCCTACTGTTTTACATTATACTGAATAATTTACTAACTTACTGTTCAAAGTCAGCTTAATAAACTCTGATATTTTATAACTACAGCTATAATTCATTTCGTGTCAAATGATAATCTACATATTTGCTTTTAAAAAGTGGAATTTATAAAAATTTTACTGAAATTTAACTTTGTCTATCCTGTTACCTCTTATTTCTTTCTTTAATTTTTTTTTTAAAGTCTATTTATTTTTGAGAGAGAAAGAGACAGAGTGCAAGCAGGAGAGGGGCAGAGAGAGAAGGAGACACAGAATCTGAAGCAGGCTCCAGGCTCTGAGCTGTCAGCACAGAGCCCAAAGCAGGGCTCGAACTCATGAACATCAAGATGATGACCTGAGCCAAAGTTGAATGCTCAACCGACTGAGTCACTGAGGTGCACCTCTTTTGTTTCATGTCTTAATTTAATATTTTAGCATACAACTTTAGGGTGCTGACAAGTAGAGTATTTCACTGAAAAACATGTACAAAGTGGATAATACAAAGTATTTACAAGTCTTACAAGCTTAGTAAGATTAACTGAGATAAAACAGAATAAATAGTACAAATATAGTAGTAATTTTAGTTATATTTTCACAAAACTTATAGCAATTGTTTATTTGACCATCAGTTTATTTAACATTACCTGGTTAGTAAAAGTTCATGGGATAAAGTAAACAAGGAACAGATACAAATTAGATAAAATTTCACTAAAATTCTGTTTACTAACTTCTAAAAGAGACGGTTTATTCCTTAGACTGTACACACGATAACTATGTTGGCTTGTCTATAGGAGTCAGCACTCTGAGCTCCCCCTCTATCCCTGCTTCCACACCTAGAGGATAGAACCCAGTGTAGAGGGTTCTTCATCTCCCTGATGGTCAAAACAGTTGAGATCTCACCTCTTTGGGAAGGAGGTGATTTAGAATATAACATTAGGAGCTAAATGGAATTGTGGAAGTCATTCAGACTATTAATCATTTGTGGAAATCGTGAGCCACAAAATTGAAGGGGCTTCCTCAAAGTCACACAACATTAACTTGGAAGAGATATAAACATATACAGTATATATAATTAGTACCTTAAACACCAAGAAGCAAATAATTCAAACATAATGATCAAGCATATAATTCATATAATAATTAAAATCAAAGCCTAGGAAGTAATAAAGTAATATAAGCTACAAAGAATGTAATAGAGCAAAAGGTAATGAGAAAAATACAGGAGGATTTGTGTTTTGGAGGTTTGAAGCTTACATCTACATTTATTTATTTATTCATTTTCTTAATGTTTCATTTATTTCTGAGAGAGAGAGAGGGAGACAGAATGCGAGCTGGGGAGGGGCAGAGAGAGAGAGGGAGGCACAGAATCTGAAGGAGGCTCCAGGCTCCAAGCTGTCGGCACAGAGCCAGATGCGGGGCTTGAACTCAGAAACCATGAGATCATGACCTGAGCTGAAGTTGGATGCTTAACCGACTGAGCCACTCAGGCGCCCCTTACATCTACTTTTAAAGGAAATTACTGCTTATAGGTCAGGATAGAGTAGTTTCATTAAACTAAAATGAAAGGGATTATTACATGGTACATTTTTATGTTGTCAGCTCAGAATGCTATATACTGAAGTTCTCAGAACATGAAGATACTATAAAAGTATGCTCTTGATTTGTCATATGAACTTGTAGTTTGTATTATGAATGTTTCTACTCTGAAATCAAAGGCAAACATAACGCAATGTCGAGGGATAATTAGGGCGCTTGACGTGTCTGAAAAACATCATGAGTTAAGCACATAGGTTCTGATCAAACTACATGGTTCAAATTTCTCTCCATTATTCACTACATATGTGTCTAGATTACTTATTTCTCTATTCATAAGTTGGGGATTTTAAGATGTCCTACTACACAAAATTCTAATATTAAATGAAATAATGTAAAGATAAGGTTAAAAGCTTGGCACTAAATAATGACTCAATAAATTTTATACATTATTATGTAATAGTATGTAAATGTGAGAAATTTAAAAGAGAACATACGCTTCACTTGCAGTGATTTCCTGCCATGAGGCCCACCTCAAAGACATTGAACTTCACTGATTTTTTTTCACCTGTCTAGGTTATATTGACACGTTTTTAGAGACTTAATCCCAGTGACTCCAACATTTAAATGAAGTTAATTAAAGGGAATATATTGCTATCAGAACATATAATGATCAATGGTCTCTGTATTATTCTAAGAAGAAAGAGGGATTATGATAGAATATCACCTCATTAAAAAAAAAAAAAAAAAACTTCAGATCCTTTGAATTCCTTTAGAGGGAAACATTTTCATGACATTACGCACCTCACCCCTTCCCAGTTTGGCCAGCTCCAGATTACTGTATCTTTTAAGGCACTTTATATCATCATTTCAGCCAGCAGTGACCTCTCACTCATTTGAATTCCCTTTTCACTCTTTTCCTTCTATCTTTCTTGTGAAATGTACAATATACCACTTCTAGTATAATTATGTATACATATAAAATACCTCCCTCTTAGTCTGTAAATCCTTGAGAACAGTGATTGTAAATCTTTGACAACACTGATTGTGTATAGGACTGTATGTACTGTATAAAATTGAACTCAGTTTCTCCTACAAAGATGAAAGTGATGAGAATTTAGTGGATGAATACTCTCTCCAAACTTTTGTCTGAACTCAGTCAGCTCTCATTTATGCATAAATTTGCCCTGTTTTCTAATAACTGCATTTGTATAGAACATGTCTCAATTGTCTATCAATATGTCTAATTATCTATCATAACAGCTCAGAGCAGGCTTTCATCAAAATGGAGTGTATATTGAGTTTTCAGGAAAATCATGTTATTTTCCAAAAGTAATCTGCAGTCATTCTTAGTTCGATTTCTTCCCTTCATCATTGCCAGTCAGAAATAAAATTATTTTCCTCCAAATTTTTTATATAAAAAGCAGAGTGTAAATAATTTTTACTTCTGTTATAAGTTTAAACAACCAGGTTTATTAAAAATTAAATGGACCTACATGCCTTGTGCTTAATTATAAGTGTTGATTTGATTTGTGATCTCAAAATTTTCTGATATGAATTCAGGTCATGGTTTCAGCAAATGTTCACTTTGAACTTCAAACTCAAGAAAAATAACTGAATATTTGACCTTGTACTAAAAAAAGAAACCAGGATCATAGAGCAAAAAATTACCTGCACATAGCATTCATCCTCTACTGCTTCCCACCACCATACATTATAACGTTTCCATTTCTTTGGCTATGCCTATGTAGTGTCAAAAAGAGATAGCTGAAGTTAAAAGTATAGTGAAAAAAGCCTTATTATAGATTAATTGAAAGGTTTAGTTGACCTCTAAAATCTCTTTCAAGATGTAAAATATATTTCAACGTTTTTGTTTTTATTTTTTAAACTGAATTTGGCTAAAGCAGTTTTTCACATAGACACCATCGGTGAGGTGTTTACTTATTGTGTGAAAAAAATTTGTTTTGCAAATCACCTCAGAATTCCTATAAGAAACCTTGTGTGTGTGTGTGTGTGTGTGTAACCATCTTTATTATTCACAATTGCCCTGTATCGGTACAACATTCCTTTCTTTAAAAGTACAGCATAATAGGTGATGCATTAGTATTGAACCAATTTTCCAGTCAAATGATTATGGTTAGAAGAGAGCTAATGGAAGTCCCTGTAATAATAATACAGACAATTCATAGTATAGAAGGGCCTATTAGTCTGTGGTTTTGATATATGTAAACTACTAACCTTTAAATTAATTTGTTGTTCTGCATGTATTAATGTATTCTAAATCAGGCTGGATTCATTGTTGCTAAAAAAAGTATTATGATGTAATACAAAACAATGTAATAATCAACATTGTATTTTCAGTCACATTAATATAGAGTGAGATTAAAACCATAATTAATATTCATGTAATAAACAAGCTCTTGTAAAGTTATAAATATATAGGCATTAGGTTATTTCTGTAAAATATATCTGCCTTCATTGAAAGTTCGTAGTCATAAATACTAATGATTTTAAGAAAATATGTATATGTATGGAGATATATTTTATATTAAAATGAAGTAAATAATTTTGTTTTTCCATGACTGTTTACATCTATTTTTCTTTGTTTTTATTTCCTTATGAAAGTAAAAAGTATTTTGTTCAACAGCTTCAGTGCATTTTTCTATTTTAAAATATATTTAGCAAAAATTAATTCCATTGCTGTAGTGTGCAAAACAAGAGGTTAGAGCTGCAGAGAAACATAAATGTATAAAATGTAGTACCTGCCACCTCTAAATCTTACATCTAGAGGGAAGGAAAGCAGAGACCTATTTCAATAATGTGGGATAGTAAACTATATTGAAGAAGGGAAAGCGGAACTGGGGACCATCTACTCAACTAGTTTGCTGGTAAGTAGGCCGCCACAATGAAGTGCCACAAACTGAGTGGCTTAAACAGCAGAAATGTGTTGCCTCCCAGTTCTGGAGTTTAAAGTCTGAAATTAAGCTGTTGGCAGGGTCGGTTTCTTCTGCAAGCTAGAAAGGAGTCTCTGTCATGTCCCCCTCATAACTTCTGGTGGTTGGCTGGCAATCTTTGGCTGTAGATATGTCACACTGATCTCTGCCTTTTATTTCCATGGTGTTCCCCCTGTATCTCTTCAGATCATCCTCCCTCTATACATGTGTGTCCCTGTATATGAATTTCCCCTTTTTATAGAGGCAGCAGTCATATTGGATTAGGATCCATCTTAGGACCTCATTTTAAATTGATTACTTCTGTGAACATTGTTTCTAAATAAGGTCACATTCCGAAGTACTAGGGGCTCAGATTTTAACATATCTTTTTTGGGGGGGGACAGAATTCAACGCATAACATCTATCTATATTTTGTTTCTCTTTCTTTTGGAATTTCAGTCCTGCCTGGTTATACCAGGTCCGTTTGTGGCCTTGGCAATAATCTATAGGCATGAGGGATGAAAAAATTCTGGAAGTGAGCTGAACACCTAGGAATACAAAGTAGACATACTGAACTCAGTTTTTCTCTCTGACTTCCCAATAATTTCCAAGCCGCCTTGGAAGCAAAAAGTTTCTTGTATGTTAGTGTTAGCATGAAATAAAGGTTCCATGTGGAAACTGGGAGATCTGATGTTTGTTTCCTTTTTAGGCAGAGAGAGTTATGAGGCCGATATATATTATACTCTTGCCTGAAAGAAACAGCATAGGTGTCAAAGGCACGATCAGCCTCCAGAGGAAAGGAGAAAAGAAAAGAAGAATGTATAATGGTCATGAAAGACAACCCATGGGGATACACATAAATGGAATTTTGCACTAGCAGATGAGGACAAGAGGCAGGAAAAAAGAGGGTTACATACAAAAGTTAAAATGGATCATAGATTTGATTATAAGTGGTATTTAGAGGGAAATGGGTATGCGGCATGAGGAAGGGTCATAGATCTGGGAATATAGCGCCCTGTTTTGAAAAGCCAATTTTAAGTCTAATTCTAGCCAGGTATGTGTGAGCATAAGAAATAGGACAGTGGTACAGGCATATGTTGGAGATATTGCTGGTTGGTCCAGGCCACCACAATGAAGTGAATATCACAGTAAAGAGAATCAAATGATTTTTTTGTTTTCTAATGCATATAAAAGTTAGGTTTATAGTATAGTCTATTACAAAACACTGTGCAAAAACACTGTCTAAAATATGTATATGTGTGCAAAACACTGTCTAAAATATGTATATGCCTTAATTTTAAAATATTTTATTGCTAAAAAAATGCCAAGAATTATGTGAACTATCAGTGAGTTGTAGTCTTTTTGTTGATGGAGGTCTTGCCTTGATGTGGATGGCAGCTGACTGACCACAGTGTTGGTTGCTGAAGGCGAGAGTGGCTGTGGCAATTTCTGAAAGTAAAGCAACAATGAAGTTTGCCACATCAATCGACTCTACTTATCATGAATGATTTCTCTGTAGCATGTGATACTGTTTGAGAGTATTTTACCCACAGTAGAACTTCTTTCAAAATTGGAGTCAATCCCCTCAAACCCTGATGCTGTTTTATCACTGGAATTTACATAATATGTTAAACCCTTTGTTGTCATTTCAAAAGCCTTCCCAGCATCTTTACCAAAAGTAGATTCCATCTCAGAAAATCACTTTCCTTGCTCATCCATAAGAAATATCTCCTCATCCATTAAAGTTGTAGCACAAGATTGCAGAAATCCAGTCCCATGTTTAGACTCCACTTCTAATTCTAGTTCTCTTGTTATTTTCACCACATCTACAGTTAATTCCTCCACTGAAGTTTTGCACCCCGCAAAGTCATCCTTAAGGCTTGGAGTCAACTTCTTCCAAATTCCTGTCATGTTGATATTTTGACCCCTTCTTAATGGCATCTAGAATGGTAAATTCTTTGGGGCACCTGGGTAGCTCAGTTGGTTGAGCGTCCGACTTCGGCTCAGGTCATGATTTCACAGCTCATGAGTTCAAGCCTCACGTCGGGCTCTGTGCTGACAGCTCAGAGCCTGGAGCCTGCTTCGGATTCTGTGTCTCCCTCTGTCTCTGCCCCTAACCCACTCGCATTATGTCTCTGTCTCTCCCCAAAATAAATAAACATTAAAAATAATTTAGAATGATAAGTTCTCTCCCGGTTTTCAATTTACTTTGCCAGATCCATCAGATGAATCACTATCTATGGCACCTATAGCCTTATAAAATGTGTTTCTTAAATAATAAGACTTGAAAGACAAAATTACTCATTGATCCATGGGCTGCAGAATAGATGTTGTATTGGCAGGAATGAAAACAACATTTATCTCATTGTACATCTCCATCAGAGCTCTTGGGTGACCAGTGCATTATCAATGAGCAGTAATATTTTGAAAAGAATTTTTTTTTATTCCTGATGAGTCAGTGTCAACAGTTAAAATATTCAGTAAACCATGTTGTCAAAAGGTGTGCTGTTATCCAGACTCTGTTGTCCCCTTTCTAGAGCACAAGCAGAGTGAATTTATCATAATTCTTAGGAGCCCTAGGATTTTTGGAGTGGTAAATGAGCATTGGCTACCATCTAAAGTCACCAGCTGCATAAGCCGCTAAGAAGAGAGTCAGCTTGTCTTTTGAAACTTTGAAGCCAGGAATTGGTGGCATCTTCTTCCAATAGAAAACTGTTTAAATCCATTGAAAATCTTTTCCTTAGTGTAGCCACCTTCATTTATTTCCTAGCTAGATCTTTTGGATTACTTGCTGCAGCTTCTATGTCACCACTTACTGTTTCACCTTGCGCTTTTATGCTATGTAGTAAGATTCTTTCTTTCTTTAGGTAAAGTTTTTATTTAAATTCCAGTTAGTTAACATACAGTGTGATATTAGTTTTGGGTGTACAGTAGAGTGATTCATTGTTTCCATACAACACCCTGTGTTCATCACAACAAGTGCACTCCTTAATCCCCATCACCTATTTCACACATCCTTCCACCGGCCTCCCCTCTGGTAACTATCAGTTTGTTCTCTATAGTTAAGAGTCTATGTATTTATTTTTTTTTTTTTAATTTTTTTTCAACGTTTTTTATTCATTTTTGGCACAGAGAGAGACAGAGCATGAACGGGGGAGGGGCAGAGAGAGAGGGAGACACAGAATCGGAAACAGGCTCCAGGCTCCGAGCCATCAGCCCAGAGCCTGACGCGGGGCTCAAACTCACGGACCGCGAGATCGTGACCTGGCTGAAGTCGGACGCTTAACCGACTGCGCCACCCAGGCGCCCCATAGAGTCTATGTATTTATTTAAACCTCATGAACCAACCTCTTTCAGCTTCCAACTTCTATTCTGCAGCTTCCTCACTGCATTCAGCCTTCATAGAATTGAAAAGACTTAGAGCCTTATTCTGGATTAGGCTCTGGTTTAAGGGAATGTTGTGGCTGGTTTGATCTTCTATCGGACCACTAAAACTTTCTCCCTATCAGCAATAAGGCCATTTCACTTTCTTATCAGTTGTGTGTTCACCGGGGTAGCACTTTTAATTTTCTTCAAGAATTCTTCTTTTGTATTCATAACTTGGCCATTTGGCACAAAAGACCTAGTGTTTGGCCTACTAGCTTTTGACATGCCTTCCTTACTAACCTTTATCTTTTCTAGCTCTTGATTTAAACTGAGAGACATCCACACTTTCTTTCACTTGAACACTCAAAGAACATTGTACAGTTGTTAACGGACCCATTTTCAATATTGTTGTATCTTAGACAATAGGGAGACCCAAGGAGAGAGAGAGAGAGATCGAGGACAGCCAGCTGGAGGAGCAGTCAAACTTACGTATCATTTATTGATTAAGTTCACCATCTTATATGGGCACAGTTTGTGGTGCCTCAAAACAATTACAATAGTAACATCAAAGATCACTGATCACAGATCACCATAACAAATAGAGTAATAATGACAAATTTGAAATATGGTAAGAATTACCAAAATGTAAGTCCATGTGACTTACATGGACTAAGCAAATCTGTTGGAAAAATGGCACCAATGGACTTGCTTGATGCAGTGTTGCTGCAGACCTTCAGTTTCTAAAAAGAAAGAAAGAAAGAAAGAAAGAAAGAAAGAAAGAAAGAAAGAAA